>NC_068441.1:31954292-32254292 GCF_023373465.1 Oncorhynchus keta
GCAGCAGGGATTTTGGCCCACTCCTCCATACAGACCTTCTCCAGATCCTTCAGGTTTCGGGGCTGTCGCTGGGCAATACGGACTTTCAGCTCCCTCCAAAGATGTTCTATTGGGTTCAGGTCTGGAGACTGGCTAGGCCACTCCAGGACCTTGGGATGCTTCTTATGGAGCCACTCCTTAGTTGCCCTGGCTGTGTGTTTCGGGTCGTTGTCATGCTGGAAGACCCAAACACGACCCATCTTCAATGCTCTTACTGAGGGAAGGAGGTTGTTGGCCAAGATCTCGCGATACATGGCCCCATCCATCCTCCCCTCAATACGGTGCAGTCTTCCTGTCCCCTTTGCATAAAAGCATCCCCAAAGAATTATGTTTCCACCCCCATGCTTCACGGTTGGGATGGTGTTCTTGGGGTTGTACTCATCCTTCTTCTTCCTCCAAACGCAGCGAGTGGAGTTTAGACCAAAAAGCTCTATTTTTTTGTCTCATCAGACCACATGACCTTCTCCCATTCCTCCTCTGGATCATCCAGATGGTCATTGGCAAACTTCAGACGGGCCTGGACATGCACTGGCTTGAGCAGGGGGACCTTGAGTGCGCTGCAGGATTTTAATCCATGACGGCGTAGTGTGTTAATAATGGTTTTCTTTGAGACTGTGGTCCCAGCTCTCTTCAGGTCATTGACCAGGTCCTGCCGTGTAGTTCTGGGCTGATCCCCCACCATCCTCATAATCATTGATGCCCCATGAGGTGAGATCTTGCATGGAGCCCCAGACCGAGGGTGATTGACCGTCATCTTGAACTTCTTCCATCTTCTAATAATTGTGCCAACAGTTGTTGCCTTCTCACCAAGCTGCTTGCCTATTGTCCTGTAGCCCATCCCAGCCTTGTGCAGGTCTACAATTTTATGCCTGATGCCCTTACACAGCTCTCTGGTCTTGGCCATTGTGGAGAGGTTGGAGTCTGTTTGATTGAGTGTGTGGACAGGTGTCTTTTATACAGGTAACGAGTTCAAACAGATGCAGTTAATACAGGTAATGAGTGGAGAACAGGAGGGCTTCTTAAAGAAAAACTAACAGGTCTGTGAGAGACGGAATTCTTACTGGTTTGTAGGTGATCAAATACTTATGTCATGCAATAAAATGCAAATTAATTACTTAAAAATCATACAATGTGATTTTCTGGATTTTTGTTTTAGATTCCGTCTCCCACAGTTGAAGTGTACCTATGGTAAAAAATGACAGACCCCTACATGCTTTGTAAGTAGGAAACACTGCCGATTTTGCAGGTTATCAAATACTTGTTCTCTGCACTGTATATACATATTTTTATAGATATTAGGCATCAATTGATAGCTGGATAGCTGACTATCCACTGTTATATCCAAGCCATAACAGCCAGTTGTATAGGACAAAAGCACAACAGCAAAGAACAGCTCATCATAACAATAAAAAACCATAGACTAGGTATCTGTTCAAATGAAATACACCACACACTAGGGCAGCCAAGGGTTTAGAAAGGAACCTTGAATTTAGTGAGATGGTTGTCTTGTATGGGGTCTCTGTATAGACAGCTCCAGCAGCTCCCCATTGCTCAGCAGGACAGCTGAAACCTACAGTACAGTGAAAAATATAAGATAGATGTTATCCCATGAACACACACACACTGTAGAGGAGTGGGACCAAAGACCTATGAACGATTTCATTAGAACATTTTGATACAAGGAAAATCTAATCAAAGTTTATTTGTCACGTGCGCCGTAGACCTTACAGTGAAATGCTTACTTACAGGCTCTAACCAATAGTGCAAAAAAAGGTATTAGGTGAAAAATAGGTAAGTAAAGAAATAAAAAAACAATAGTAAAAAATAACAGTAGCAAGGCTATATACAGTAGCGAGGCTATAAAATAGTGAGGCGACATACAGACACCGGTTAGTCGGGCTGATTTGAGGTAGTATGTACATGTAGATATGGTTAAAGTGACTATGCATATATGATGAACAGAGAATAGCAGTAGCGTAAAAGTGGGGTTGGCGGGTGGCGGGCAACAATGCAGATAGCCCGGTTAGCCAATGTGCGAGAGCACTGGTTGGTCGGACCAACTGAGGTAATATGTACATGAATGTATAGTTAAAGTGACTATGCATATATGATAAACAGAGAGTAGCAGCAGCGTAAAAGAGGGGTTGAGGGGGGGGCACACAATGCAAATAGTCCGGGTAGCCATTTGATTACCTGTTCAGGCTTTGTCGTGCCCTCTTTATGACTGTCTTGGTATGTTTGGACCATTCTAGTTTGTTGGTGATGTGGACACCAAGGAACTTGAAGCTCTCAACCTGCTCGACTACAGCCCCGTCCACAATAATCTCCTTAGTCTTGGTTACGTTGAGGGATAGGTTGTTATTCTGGCACCACCCGGCCAGGTCTCTGACTTCCTCCCTATAGGCTGTCTCGTCATTGTCGGCGATCAGGCCTCCCACTGTTGTGTCGTCTGCAAACTTAATGATGGTTTTGGAGTCGTGCCTGGCCATGCAGTCGTGGGTGAACAGGGAGTACAGGAGGAGTCTGAGCACGCACCCCTGGGGGGCTCCAGTGTTGAGGATCAGCGTGGCAGATGTGTTGCTACCTACCCTCACCACCTGGGGTCGGCCTGTCAGGATGTCCAGGATCCAGTTGCAGAGGGAGGTGTTTAGTCCCAGGATCGTTAGTTTAGTGATGAACTTTGAGGGCACTATGGTGTTGAACGTTGACCTGTAGTCAATGAATAGCATTCTCACATAGGTTTTCCTTTTGTCCAGGTGGGAAAGGGCAGTATGGAGTGCAATAGAGATTTCATCGTCTGTGGATCTGTTTGGGCGATATGCAAATTGGAGTGGGTCTAGGGTTTCTGGTGTAATGGTGTTGAAAAGGGACATTTGTCTGTCTGTCTAATGATCACTGTCTATTAAACACGCACACACACAGTATTCCTACCCAGTCCAGGCCATCAGTGGGAGTGATCCCAGCGTCAATCCCAAAGTCCTCTGCTGGGTGTCATGGTGGAGAGAGAGCTCGTAGGTTGGATGGACATCAGCAACAGGAGCATTATTTTCTCCCTCCTGCAAGAGAACATTTTGAGAAAAAATGGAAAGGTTTACTAAAGGGCCTGTACTCATAAAGTGTCTCAGAGTAGGAGTGCTGATCGAGGATCAGGTAAACCTCCAGTCAATAATGATCTAAAAGGCAAAAATTATCCTAGATCAGCACTCCTACTTTATGAATACGGACCCAGGTTTACAATTTATTGTTTCTACCCCCAGTGTTTTTGTTGTTGTTGAGTAAAACAACTAAATTAGCAACCAAACTCTGAGTATGAAGTAGACTAGGCCTAACTCATCACTAGTATAACACGGATAAATGAAAACAAAAAAATCCCAGATACAACCTTAGAAGTGTGGGTGATGAATCCAAGGTGCTTAGTGTAGTCTGGTGCCACCCTTGGGCCCAGACATAAATAACAGCATGTGAGCTGGCCCAGATATGAGCATTTCCACTACTATGATACATTATTTATTTTAATTGATGGTCAGCATGCATTTGTGTTGCATTTGCTGCATTACCATGTTTATTAGGCCTACCATGTTATAACTTCAATAACGGACTATTGAGACAAACAGACTAACATGTTTGTGTGCAATTCCCCCAATCAAACTGCACTGTAAATAGACACACCAGCTGTCTTACCTGCCCATAATAAGAGACAAATAGCCTATAATAATCCTTTGATCATTCATACACGGGAATTTTGTGAGGGTTAGCCTATACAAAATGAATACAAAATATTACTACTGTAATCATTTGTGGTGTTTCTAATTTCATATAGCTAAGCAGCCTATATCACCATACTGACTATGTGATCCCGATGTGATATCCTGAGTTATTAAACGGGATGAAAATGTAATTATTTTTCAAAATAGATACTATAGCTAGCGATTCCCACCCCAGGTCCCTTAATAATGAGTTCCTTTCGCCAGCTAAACACTAAGACAACGCAACGCATGGGGAACTCTAAAAATGTAAATAAAAAACAATGAATCGACGTCGCCATACAAACGCAGCGTTTATAAATGTGCAGCGCAGCAGCCGAGCAGGTATAACTGTAGAGGAACACAGACAGCTTTTTTTGTATGAAACACTGCACAACGACATTGTTTAGCCTATCTGTGAAAATGGGAGGGGACACATGGGAGAAAGCCATATCGCAGATAACAGGTTTACTAAAGGAAACATACAGCAGCGGTTGCTACTCACATGTTTGGCAAGGATTGTTATGCGAGACGAGAATGATCAAGACTGCAAATTGTTGTCAGAGCTGGTCAGATACGCGTCGGTTTCTGATGCTAGTATTGTATATGACACTTGTTCAATAAGAAAGGAAAATACATTATCTGAAAATAAAGCAATAAACTGTTGTTTATATTTTATTTACGCCCCCCTGCTGCAGCACGAGCCTCTCTTTGACATTTCCCGACCACCGGGGTGAGAGTTCACAATCAGACAACGAGGTTTTGTGGAGCGACAAGAAGGTAAAGAAAGCTGGAGGACTGAATGTGACGCTAAGGTGTGAATATGGTTTGCTATAGGACGATGTGGTAGGTGCTAGGCCCGTGTGCAGCCCCTACAAGAATAGTCACAGAAGGCAAATTGGCGTTTAAAAGACATCTAAAATACGGATTTTATCCAGACGTTGAAGTTAGTTTCAATTTAGGTTCTGAATGAAAGGTGAAAATACGTATTTCCATACTTTGAAATCAGGTTCATTTTCAGTTCTGAATGAGAGTTGAAATACGTAATTTATAGACATCTATGTTTGGGCCAAATCAAGGCTGGTCCAGACTGGACAACATCTGAACAAAACATAGACATCTATGATTGGTTCAGATTTGGACCGGACTGGACCAAAAACCAACGTCCATGGACGTGGAAGTCAAGGCCAGAGTTATAGCCTAAAGCAGGGATGGGCAACTCCAGTCCACAGGTCCGGAAAAGTGTCACTTTTCCCCCATCCCAAGTCAACACAAAAAAATCAATTAAGTTAATTCTAAACTGAAGATTATGATTAGTTGATTATTGTAGTCACATGTGTTAGCTGGGACTGGGGTAAAAGTGTTACACCATCCAGGCCCCAGAGAACTGGAGTTGCCCATCCCTGGTCTACAGTGTTGCCTAAAATTTTATTTTAGGAATCCTGAATCTACACTACCGGTCAAAAGTTTTAGAACACCTACACATTCAAGGGTTTTTCTTTATTTTTATAAAATTCTACATTGTAGAATAATAGTGAAGACATCAAAACTATGAAATAACACCATGTAGTAATCATGTATCATGTAGTAATTATGTAGTAATAAAAAATGTGTTAAACAAATCAAAAAATATTTTATATTTGAGATTCTAGAAATAGCCACCCTTTGCCTTGATGACAGTTTTGCACACCCTTGGCATTCTCTCCTCCAGCTTCACATGGAATGCTTTTCCAACAGTCTTGAAGGAGTTCCCACATATGCTGAGCACTTGTTGGCTACTTTTCCTTCACTCTGCGGTTCGACTCATCCCATCCTATCTCAATTTGGTTAAGGTAGGGGGATTGTGGAGGCAAGGTCATCTGATGCAGAACTCCATCACTCTCCTTCTTGGTAAAATAGCCCTTACACAGCCTGGTGGTGTGTTGGGTCATTGTCCTGTTGAAAAATAAATGGTAGTCCCATTTAGGGCATAACCAGATGAGATGGCGTATTGCTGCAGAATGCTGTGGTAGCCATGCTAGTTAAGTGGGCCTTGAATTCTAAATAAATCACAGACAGTGTAACCATCAAAGCACCATAACACCACCTCCTCCATACTTTACGGTGGGAAATAGATATGCAGAGATCATCCGTTCACCCACACCACGTCTCACAAAGACAAGGCCGTTGGAACCAAAAATCTCCAATTTGGACTCCAGAACAAAGGACACATTTCCACCGGTCTAATTTGTTTCTTAGCCCAAGCAAGTCTCTTCTTCTTAACCTCTCTGCGCATCGAACCCGTTAGCGGTATGAAATTCGACAACATACGGTGATCGCTACATAAATAGTCATATTAAACATTCATGAAAATACAAGTGTCTCACATGTTTCGAAAGCCTAGAATCTTGCTAATCCAACTGCGTTGTCAGATTTAAAAAATGATTTAATGGGAGGCAGTGTAGCCTAGTGGTTAGATCGTTGGGCTAGTAACCGGAAGGTTGCAAGTTACAAGGTACAAATCTGTCGTTCTGCCCCTGAACAGGCAGTTAACCCACTGTTCCTAGGCCGTCATTGAAAATAAGAATTTGTTCTTAACTGACTTGCCTGGTTAAATAAAGGTTAAAAAAAAAAAAAAATTAAAAATGCAATTATCTGAGGATAGAGCCCCATAAAAAAACAACTATTTCAACCAGCACAGGCATAACAAAATCACAAACTGCAATAAAATAAATTATGATCTTCCTTTGATGATCTTCCTCTGTTTGCAATCCCAATGGTCATTGTTACACAATGAATGGTCTTTTGTTTGATAAAATCAATTTTTATAGCCGAACACGAAACATTTTGTGAACCGCTTGTGTCGTGAATTCCGTCTCATTCCATTTTCGACGACACATTAGATGAAAATACACACACTAAACGTGACTTTTCCAGTCATGTTTGGTTTCATTGCAATCAACTGGTTTGTTTGTAACACAACCAAACCTTATGGGTCATTTCACGGAACGTATTGACTGAAAGAAACTGATTTGAAGACAACAAGTAATGACATCATTGTGCACCAATGATATGACCACCGTTTCGTTGATTGACTGTATTTTAACCCAATGACCACTGATCGTCTTGAAATCTAGCTGGGTAGATAGCCAATGAGCTGAGGTAAACGGCAATATGTAATGTTTAGGTGTTCGAAGACCAACCCATGTAGTAAACTCCGGCGTAAAGAGGGTCATTCGCCATTGAAGTTTCATACCGGAAGGAGCAACGCATGTTACGCACAGCATTGTTTTGGTAAAGCGCATCTTCAGCTGTTTATATATCAATCAGTATGGCGACTAAGTCAGGGAAAGCTAAATCTAAGTCCAGATATACAGATGTACACACAATTTTAGAAGAAATGAATCGGGAAAGTGTGACAGAGATTGTTGGAGGACGATTCATTTAGCGATTCCCAAATGGAGGAATATTTTTTGAACGGAGACGACATCGTTTTGGACGGGTAAGTTTTTCTCATGCCAATGCCGTTGTTTGAAATGAATAATATAAAATATTATTTGTGAAATGAAATAGCCTATTTGAGGCTGTTGAGGGGAGGGCAGGCCCACAACAATGGCCAAAGTGAAATGGAGACAGTAGATACAGCTGGTCTGTTGTAATATAATAAAGACAGTAGATCAAGCTGGTCTGTCATAATATAATAGACAGTAGATCTAGCTGAAATGTCATAATATAAAATAGACAGTAGATCTAGCTGGTCTGTCATAATATAAATGAGACAGTAGATCTAGCAGGTCTATAATAATATATTCAACCTTATGTTCCCTGTACTCTATATATATCTGTTTATTATACCTGTTGATACAGGGCTCATATGTGAAACTATTCTAACTGAACATTTTCTTTCACTGACTCCAAATGGGAGCCCAGTGCCAAGGTGTCCATCCCCCACTGAAGCTGGTTCATCCAGCTCCTGCCACAAGTGGTGTTCATCTGCCCACATTTATTTCTGCAGGCATGGATGTGCCTCAGGGCCAAAAGGGCACAGCATGGAGCTGTGTTCTTTGCAAAATGAAGTCCCCCATCACCGGCATCACATGCTTGGTGACCCTCTGCTTTACAGCAGAAAGAGACTGCTATGGCACCTGGCATCAGCAGCACAATATTGTGTACAGGACTGAGGGTCTTCCAAATATTGAAAGTGTTATTTTGTAAATGTATATTTTTTTCATGTTTTTTCTCCATTTTTGGGTGGGGTGTGTTAGAATACCATTTTGGTATTTTGTATATAGTTTTTCCGTTCAAAATGTATACTTTCACCAATTTGGCCGCTTGGGTACATTTGGGCAACTTGTGTGGGACACCTGGGTGACTTCATGATAAATGTCAGGTAGCACACTCATTTTGGAAGTTATCATTCTGAAACTTTGCACAAGTACTGATGCCCTCTTCTGTTTTTCACTGAAATTGTCCCCATAATCCTATCTGAATGTTTGTTTTGTCTTGTTCATTTTAAAGTTGATGATACAGCAATAAAAATGAAAAACATATGTTTTTTTCATTATATTTTCTAAACCAGATATATTGTGTTATATTCTCCTATATTCAATTCACATTTACACAAACTTCAGAGTGTTTTCTTTCAAATGAAATCAAGAATATGCATATCCTTGGTTCTGAGCCTGAGCTACAGGCAGTTAGATTTGGGTATGTCTTCAGGTGGAAATTGAAAAAAGTAGGGGGTTAGCTGTAAGATAACTTCTTATGGCTGAGGGGAAGTATTGAGTAGCTTGGATGAATAAGTAAACTACCTGCTACTCAGGCCCAAAAGCTAAGATATCAAATCAAATGTATTTATATAGCCCTTCTTACATCAGCTGATATCTCAACGTGCTGTACAGAAACCCAGACTAAAACCCCAAACAGCAAGCAATGCAGGTGTAAAAGCACGGTGGCTAGGAACAACTCCCTAGGCCAAAACCTAGGAAGAAACCTAGAGAGGAACCAGGCTATGTGGGGTGGCCAGTCCTCTTCTGGCTGTGCCGGGTGGAAATTATAACAGAACATGGCCAAGCTGTTCAAATGTTCATAAATGACCAGCATGGTCAAATAATAATAATCACAGTAGTTGTCAAGGGTGCAGCAAGTCTGCACCTCAGGAGTAAATGTCAGTTGGCTTTTCATAGCCAATCATTAAGAGTATATCTTACCGCTCCTGCTTTCTCTAGAGAGTTGAAAACAGCAGGTCTGGGACAGGTAGCACGTCCGGGGAACAGGTCAGAGTTCCATAGCTGCAGGCAGAATAGTTGAAACTGGAGCAGCAGCACGGCCAGGTGGACTGGGGACAGCAAGGAGTCATCATGCCAGGTTGTCCTGAGGCATGGTCCTAGGGCTCAGGTCCTCCGAGAGAGAGAAATAAAGAGAGAGAATTAGAGAGAGCATACTTAAATTCACACAGGACACCGGATAAGACAGGAGAAGTACTCCAGATATAACAGACCCTAGCCACCCGACACATAAACTACTGCAGCATAAATACTGGAGGCTGGAACAGGAGGGGTCAGGAGACACTGTGGCCCCATCCGATGATACCCCCGGACAGGGCCAAGCAGGCAGGATATAACCCCACCCACTTTGCCAAAGCACAGCCCCCGCACCACTAGAGGGATAACTTCAACCACCAACTTACCATCCTGAGACAAGGCCAAGTATAGCCCACAAAGATCTCCACCACGGCACAACCCAAGGGGGCGGTGCCAACCCAGACAGGAAGATCACGTCAGTGACTCAATCCACTCAAGTGACGCATCCCTCCTAGGGACGGCATGAAGAGCACCAGTAAGCCAGTGACTCAGCCCCTGTAATAGGGTTAGAGGCAGAGAATCCCAGTGGAGAGAGGGGAACCAGCCAGGCAGAGACAGCAAGGGCGGTTCGTTGCTCCAGAGCCTTTCCGTTCACCTTCACACCCCTGGGTTAGACTAATAATAATTTTGCACGCCCAACTTTTCAGTTTTTGATTTGTTAAAAAAGTTTGAAATATCCAATAAATGTCGTTCCACGTCATGATTGTGTCCCACTTGTTGTTGATTCTTCACAAAAAAATACAGTTTTATATCTTTATGTTTGAAGCCTGAAATGTGGCAAAAGGTCGCAAAGTTCAAGGGGGCCGAATACTTTTGCAAGGCACTGTATGTTGTTTGTCATGTAGCCTGAAGGGGGTGTATCTTGGCTATAAAACCTTTGTACTTTTGTCTCGAGGCTCTCAACAAATCATCTGAGGGTGATTCGTCGACCAGCTATCATTAACGTAGAGCACTCAATTGATTCACTTTAAATGTGTGTGTTGTATTGATCTGCTCCCTTATTAATTTGTGAATAAAGATTTAGTTTAAGAATAACTCTGACTTGTGTGATAAGTTTGTCGCTCCTCATTTGATAGTAAAGAAATTACCCACCACATTTGGCGATGAGGATGGGATGTGAATCTTCACTTGGTGACCGCTCCTGACGACCTGGGTAAATCGTGCACGAGGGATCCCCCAAACCTGGGATCTCAGGGAGACCACACTTCGGGAATGGAGCAGATGGACCCACCTTTAATCTGAGAGGCAGAGAGCCAAGTGGATACCACATCCCGAACATAGTCTAAAAAAAGAAAGAGGTGAGCGAAACACGCAAAGTTAAGTTTTTATTATTTTAAATGTGCTAGCCATGTATGCCCTGGGTTCGGTCATTTAGGGTTAAATATCTAGAATCTGTGTGAACTAAATGAAAACTAGAATCTGTGTGAACTAGTTAAGGCCATTTATGATATAGTATAAGATAGTAAGGTGCACTTGTAATTGTTTTACATTTACATTACATTTAAGTCATTTAGCAGACGCTCTTATCCAGAGCGACTTAAACCTGTACCCCATTTTAGAAGTATTGAAAGATGTAAATGTATGAGTTGCATTATCCTAGGAACTAACCATTAGAAAATATTCCTGCAGGTCGAAAAACAATTCATTGATGAGGTATGTTTGGGAATACCATTGTGTGACTGTGATATGAGAGTTGTGTGAATGTGGAAATGAGTCTTAATCAGATGATTGAAATTTGGATAATAAGCCTTGATATAATGTTATCTTGGGGTTCCGTTCCTTCACTGCCCATCATTGAATATCACAGGGTGATATTGAGAGCGGGATGATATTTTAGAAAGCAGCGTCTGTAGGTCTATAGTTCCTGAGAGGCTTGATTTTGCCGTGGTTTCTGGGAGGTAAGAGAACCTGAGGATACCATGACGGGCTGGTCATTGTCCGGGAAACAAAAGTAAAATTTTTTGGTTACACTGGGAGTATGTTTGGAGTGGAGAGTCCTTGAAAACGCAAATGGAATGGTTGATGTGAGTACCTAAGAATTTCCTATATTTTATATGGATTATGTAAAGATATGAAAATGTGATGAATTCTATGTATGTGTGAATAATCATTTACTAGAGATTTGATAAAGTCATACGAGGAATATAATGAGATGCAACTTAAACAACCCATACGTAGACGTACGTAGGTTTTGAGTTGGTCTCTTTAATTGATCATTTAATAAAGATGAGGTTTAAGCATTATTAAACTGTACAAAGTCTGGGCAATTGTCTTAGAAACTGTTTGGAGTGTGTCCACTTTTGGTTAATTTACCTTAACGATGTAACTATAAAACGCTTATTGGATTTTCTTTCCCCCGAGTACAAGATTTTAAATAAAACTGCCCTTAAAACCTTTTGTGACTAGGGGGCAGTATTTTCATTTTTGGAAAAATAACATTCCCGTAGTAAACGGGATATTTTGTCAGGACACGATGCTAGAATATGCATATAATTGACAGCTGGGGATAGAAAACACTCTAAAGTTTCCAAAACTGTAAAAATATTGTCTGTGAGTATAACAGAACTGATATTGCAGGCGAAAGCCTGAGAAAAATCCAATCCGAAAGTGACTCGTCTTTTGAAAGCTCTGCGTTCCAATGCGTCCCTATTAAGCAGTGAATGGGCTATCAACCAGATTACTTTTTCTCCGTATTCCCCAAGGTGTCTACAGCATTGTGACGTGGTTTTCCGCATTTATGTTGAAGAATACCCGTAAGCGGGTATTGGTACCCGTAATACCCGTAAGCGGGTACTTGGTCTCTACACAAAGAGAACTGTTTTTACAGCAGATACTGTCTGCTGTGAATTATAAGTATCTTTCATACTAGTCTTAACCTTGTGACCCATTCCATACATATGTTGTTTGTCATGTAGTCTGAAGGGGGTGTATCTTGGCTATAAAAGACCTTTTGTACTTTTGTCTCGAGGCTCTCAACAAATCATCTGAGGGTGATTCGTCGACCAGCTATCATTAACGTAGAGCACTCAATTGTTTCACTTTAAATGTGTGTGTTGTATTGATCTGCTCCCTTATGAATTTGTGAATAAAGATTTAGTTTAAGAATAACTCTGCCTTGTGTGATATGTCATGCAATAAAATGCAAATTCATTACTTAAAAATCCTACAATGTTATTTTCTGGATTTTTGTTTTAGATTCCGTCACTCACAGTTGAAGTGTACCTATGATAAAAATTACAGACCTCTACATGCTTTGTAAGTAGGAAAGCCTGCAAAATCGGGCAGTGTATCAAATACTTGTTCTCCCCACTGTAGATACTCTACTGGTGCCAAAATATGACTGTAGGGTGTCAGCAAATATAATTAAAACTTTACACTAGTCATCTATGGCAAAGATACTTATACGTTTCCCCTTTCATCTGTGTCTGGTGTTACCTAGTTACTGGCTAGCTAGGTCTTCAGCTAACATGGGGGGTTCAAAACTCTGATGCAGTTGTCATGTCAACACATCTGTCAGTGCTGCTGTGAACCGCATCACAAGAGACATGCCAAACGGGAGATGTATACTTCATTGATGCAATTTCAAAGTTTGAGTTTGATTTGCTTGAGATGATTTTGCTTGATATGATTTTACTGCAACACTGTTTGCTGCATCTATGTTTCCTGACATGGGCTTTTCAAAGAGCTGTCAGTCAAGGCGAGCTCATGAATATGAGCTCCCTGCCCACTCAGCCTGTCTTTTCAAACTTCCTGGTAGTAAACCATGAGAGAAGAAGTACTTTAAAAAAATGCGCATGTAAAAGTGCAGGTACTCTGAATTATATTTTAAGACTGTTGAATAGTTCATTGTCTCTAAATACACTGTATCAGCCAGACCAACTTTAATGTCTTCACCCAGCTCTCCTACAAAATATGAAGAACATATTGGTCTTGTGTGTCAGTGGATTTATCTGATATTATGGAGATGCTTTGTTTTTTTTACCAGACTGCACCTCCATTCTTTACATGTGTTAATGAATGTGTGCATTTTGGGATATTGGCACTTACAAAAGCCATATCCTTAGCATTTGCGTTTTACATGTATTTCTACAGCGAATGGAAATGGCTACTTTGTTCGGAAAAAGGTTACATTTTCTGACAGAAAAAATGTATATTATTCCCATATGATGTTGACAAGACAATGAATAAGTACAATATTTTTGTTGATATGGCCTGAAGATAAAAATATATATTTGAAGTCATTCCACATGGTTGGACTAATTGGATTATTACATTAGATCAGGTGTGTCAAACATATGGCAGGGGATGAAATCAATATACTTTAAAATGACTAAAACCAAATCGAAACTGTATAAAATTGATAAGACCTATATTCATACAGTTTGACTGTCCAGCTCGCTAATAATCTTGATGAATAGACGCAAGGAAATACAACCAAATGTCAATGTGCTCGAATGCGGCCTCAGGGGCTAAATTTGGACACCCAGCATTTAGATCAAGCACTGTTGACACAAACTGTTCACAACCCTCTTGTTGGTGAAGAATTTTGAGGTTTAAAGCTTATTTCCAGCAATTCTATACATTTTGTCATGTGGGTACAAAGAACATTTTACAGTTTTAAAGCACATTTTCTAATGTGTATTCGTGTAATATTTGCGTAACAACATTTTTTTCTTCTAATATGGGCTAGCTGATCTGGACATTTCTGACAAGTTATAAATCACTCTTTATGGTATGCAATGACTAACATGACAAGAGGAAATGATGCACTACCCAATTACGAAATTGCACCTTGTGGGAGCTGGGGACCTGCTGACCGCACGCCCCACAGTTTGGGAACCACTGCGTTAGATGATCATGGTATGCACTCGTGACAATTAATTCACGTGGTGTGAGAAGGTGCTTTTTCGGCCTCTCTAGGTCGGAGGATTGAAATGCGGGGTAGAAAAAAAACTACTAAAACACCTGGCCCTACATTAACAAGTAGTTTAACAAGTAGTTTATAAATTATACATGCAGGCCTATAGGCTACAAGTAATTATTTCATCTTGTTAATTTATAATACCATTTAAAGTTCAGCTGTTTGGCAGGTTAGAAGTATTGTAGGCTAATTTTGAATGGGAAATTTAACAATTTTTCAATGTCACATTCATGATCTTCAGCACTACCGCAACATCAACATACACTAAAAGTATGTGGACAATCCTTCAAATTAGATCCGACATTTTCAACCACACCCGTTGCTGACAAGTGTACAAAATCGAGCATACAGCCATGCAATCTCCATAGACAAACATCGGCAGTAGAATGGCCCGTACTGAAGAGCTCCGTGACTTTCAACGTGGCACCATTATAGGATACCACCTTTCCAACAAGTCAGATTGTGCCCTGCTAGAGCTGCCCCCGTCAACTGTAAGTGCTGTTATATTGAAATGGAAACGTTCATGGTTTCCATGGCCAAGCAGCCACACACAAGCCTAAGATCACCATGGGAAATGTCAAGCGTTGGCTGGAGTGGTGTTAAGCTTGCCGCCATTGAACTCTGAAAACGCGTTCTCTAGAGTGATGAATCACGCTTCACCATCTGGCAGTTCGACGGACGAATCTGGGTTTGACTGATGCCAAGAGAACGCTACCTGCCTGCCCGAAGGCATAGTGCCAACTGTAAAGTTTGGTGGATGAGGAATAATGGTCTGGGTCTGTTTTTCATGGTTCGGGTTAGGCCCCTTAGTTCCAGTGAAGGGAAATCTTAATGCTACAGCATAAAACAACATTCTAGGTGATTCTGTGCTTCCAACTTTGTGGCAACAGTTTAGGGAAGGCCTTTTCCTGTTTCAGCATGACAATGACAATGCACAAAGCAAGATCCATACAGAAATGGTTTGTCGAGATCGGTGTGGAAGAATTTGACTGGCCTGCACAGAGCCCTGACCTCAACCCCATCAAACACCTTTGGGATTAATTAGAACGCCGATTGCAAGCCAGGCCTAATCACCCAACATCAGTGCCCGACCTCACTAATTTTCAATTATTTAAAAAAAAACTATGCAAGTCAGTTAAGAACAAATTCTTATTTACAATAATGGCCCACCAAAAGGCCTCCTGCGGGGACGGAGGCTGGGATTAAAAATAATAAAATAAAAATATAGGACAAAACGCACATCTCGACAAGAGAGACATCACAACACTACATAAAGATAGACAAAAGACAGTAGCAAGGCAGCAACACATGACATCACAGCATGGTAGCAACACATGACAACAACATGGTAGCAACACAACATGGCAGCAGCACAACATGGTAGCATTACAAAACATTACATTTACATTTACATTTAAGTCATTTAGCAGACGCTCTTATCCAGAGCGACTTACAAATTGGTGCATTCACCTTATGACATCCAGTGGAACAGCCACTTTACAATAGTGCACCAAATGCTACCTGACGATACGTTAACACCGGTCACATGACGTCTATATCCTGTTCCAGTCTGATCGAACAGAGTGGTTCTATGATGACACTGCTAATTTCTTACCCAATAGGAGGAGTGGACGGTCTGTCCATCTGTCCGTCGAGGACCACCTTGTCCTGCTCCAGCTCTGTGATGATCTTGCCTATCCTACTGATCATCCTGTTGACCCTCTTAGAGAGCCGCTGAGAGGCCTTACTCTCCTGCACGGCCTTCTCCTGGCCAGTCTTAGATAACTCCTTCTTCATCTCCTTTAGGTCCTCACTGTATGGTACAAACATTATTGGGCACAGACAACAGCACAAAGGGCAAGAAGGTCGACAACAAAACATCAGGCAAAGCAGTCACAACTGTCAGTATGAGTGTCCATGAGTCTTTGAATGAAGAAATGTAGATAAAACTGTCCAGTTTGTTTGTTGCAGCTCGTTCCAGTCGCTAGCTTCAGCGAACTGAAAAGACGAGCGACCCAGGGATGTGTGTCCTTTGGGGACCTTTAACAGAATGTGACTTGTGGAGGATGAGGGTTGCAGTAGATATCTCAGATGGGGGGAAGTGATCCCAAAGCATCAACCAGTGGGTCTTGCGACGGGTATACAGAGAATACCAGTTTACATAGTAGTAAGCAAGTCCCCACAGCAATGTTCTAACATCCAGTGGAAAGCCTTCCGAGAAGAGTATAGGCTGTTTTAGCAACAAAGGGGGGACCAACTCCATACTAATGCCCATGATTTTGGAATGAGATGTTAGACGAGCAGGTGTCCACATACTTTTCACCATGTAGAGTATGTGAAATGGCATCAAACCAATTATGAAGTTGAACAATATTGAAGTTTCCCTTGAAGTTGCAATAATAGACATCAAATTATAGCCTAATTTTGCAAGTCTAGTACATTTTACAGAATAATAATTAGCAGGTTTAACCAGTATATAATTAAGCAACAAGGCCCGAGGGGGTGTGGCTGTTCATAACATGACGCAACGCGGACTGCCTGGATACAGCCCTTAGCCGTAATATATTGGCCATATACCACAAACCCCTGAGGTGCCTTTTGCTATGAACTATTCAACAATTGCTATTATAAACTGGTTACCAATGTAATTACAGAAGTAAAAATATGTTTTGTCATACCCGCGGTGTACGGCCTGATATACCATGGCTGTCAGCCAATCAAAATTCAGGGTTAGAACCACCCAGTTTAAAATGAACTAATCATTAACAGCTCCCTCGCTTCTCCAGACATTTCGTGGCTGCCAATGCTTTGCCTGACTGCCCTTCCTCATCTAGGAGGGCTCTATGGAGGTTACATCACACGCAAGCAGGTGAAGACTTGGTACCCCACTCTCAACAAGCCGCCATGGCGTCCACCCAATTCTGCGTTGCCTATAGTGTGGACTACCCTCTTCACAGGCATAGAGTGAGTGTCAGACAACATACTCTGCTAGGTTGAAAACAATCACCTAAGCCCCTTCTGTGTTATCACATTGTAATTACTGTAAGTCAACCAATATGGTTCTGTAAATCTACACCGATCTATACTGAACAAAAATATAAACGCAACAATTTCAACAACTTTACTGAGTTACAGTTCAAATCAGGAAATCAGTCAATTGAAATAAATTCATTAGGCTGTAATCTATGGATTTCACATGATTGGGCAGGGGCACACCCACTGGGGAGCCAGGCCCAACCAATCAGAATTAGTTTTTCCCCACATTTTTTTTAAATTACAGACAGAAATACTCCTGAGTTACATCAGCTGTCCGGGTGCCTGGTCTCAGACGATCCCGCAGGTAAAGAAGCCGGATGTGGAGGTCCTAGGCTGGCATGGTAACATCTGGTCTGCGGTTGTGAGGCTGGTTGGACTTACTGCCAAATTCTCTAAAACGATATGGTAGAGAAATTAACATTCAATTCTCTGGCAACAGCTCTGGTGGACATTCCTGCAGTCAGCATGCCAATTGCACACTCCCTCAAAACTTGAGACATCTGTGGCATTGTGTTTTGACAAAACTGCACATTTTAGAGTGGCCTTTTATTGTCCCCAGTACAAGTTGCACCTGTGTAATGATCATGCTGTTTAATCAGCTTCTTGATATGCCACACTTCTCAGGTGGATGGATTATATTGACAAAGGAGAAATGCTTTTTTTGTGCATATGGAACATTTCTGGATTCTTTAATTTCTGGATTCTTTAATTTCAGCTCATGAAACATGGGACCAATACTTTACTTGTTGCATTTATTTTTGTTCAGTATAGATTCTAGAAAATATATTTTGTTTCCCAACTGAATCTGTTGGAAATTGTTTTATTAAACAGATCATGAAATATGGAACTGACTTGCATCTTATTGTTGATGATCACCCTGATAGGTATAGCTCCTACCTGGTGTGGAAGGAGTGTGGGGGGTTCACTGAGGATGCTGTGGCACCTTTGGGACTCTACGCGTTGCAGCTGGCTCTCAACTGGGCCTGGACTCCCATCTTCTTTGGTGCACACAAGTTGAAAATGGTGATAAGATAATGCAAAGGTTGTGGACTCATGGCTTCAGGTTTTGGGGTAATGGGGAGTTGATGAATAAAAACAAAAAAAGAGCAGTACACTCAATGAGAATTTTCTCTGAATATAATTTTCCCAATAGGTGATCCATAGACACAGTCCATTGTAAAAACCACCTCCATTCTGCTACAGTGAGTGTGACATGACATATGAGCCATTTTGTGTTGTCTCTCCCCCAGGCCCTCATCAAGATAGTGATGCTGACTGGTGCTGTTGGAGCCACTATGGCACCCTGGTATCCGGTCAATCGCACTACCAGCCTGCTCCTGACACCCTACCTGGCATGGCTGTGCTTGGCCACCTCCCTCAACTACTGCATCTGGAGAGAGAACCCAGATGAGGATGGAAAGGAGGAGTAGGCTGTGCTGTACTTGGTTTCTCCCAGGTTCTGAAAGATCTTTATTCCTGTTGAAATAACTGTCAGTTGATATTGGCACCAAAATGTGGTCTTACTGGTTGCATTTATATTAAAATATTTTTTGCACTAAACCACATTTTCAAAAAATGGCTATACTATGTGTTGTGCCTACAATTGTATGAGGCAACAATGCTCAACATCAGTAATATGATCTTAATTCATTACATTGTAGAATGTTATTGATAATAAAACAATTGTTTAGAAATTGCCATATTACCCCAGAAACATTACCATCATTCCTATGCGGTCATCAAACTCTTTATATTGCATAGCCTTTGTATTGACAGCTCCAAGGTCTAAACAATTACACCATTCGTATGCTACTGCGTTTTGTTTTTTTACATAATTTTTTATCCCATAAACTAATCTCTATTGAAGAAATTGGTGCTTAGTTTTTGCAAGATTTCAGAAACCCCATCTTTACTCTTAAATGTATTCCAATATTTCTGTCGAAGCTTACCATGGCTTTGCAGAGAACTGATTTATTGTGCCAACTCTTATTACAAGGAAAGTACATGCCAGCAAAGCCTTAAGTACATCAGATTTGAATTAGTATTGACTGTTGTTAAAAATATATTTTTTACTTGTCCTGAAGATGAATGCTTGAATTTATGAGATGTCCGCTACACCGCAAACACTGATTTCTATGATTGAACTTATGCTCTCTTTGCACTGGTTTGTTTACTTTGCTTTCTTCCAATGAACATATTTACATTAACCCATGTCTGATTTGATAATATGCACTACTTGTAACTCATATCACCTTAAACTCAACCTAGACGTTAATCTACCCAATGCTAGGGCATTTGAGCAACGTCTGTTATATGGAAGATTGCCTGCTCCATGTAAAAGGCTGTGTTTGAATAGCATTTAAAAGCCCAGAGCAGTCAGTGACTTTCCTGTGTCTATTTATACATATTCTCAGAGGTTGGAATAATACTGTGGATTTGTTCAAATGAGGCCAATAAGAAAGGAGTTCCAAACCGCTCTGCCAAGAACAGTTTTCCCTTTCACCCCTCAGACCACTCGGAGAGCAAAAGCATCCTGCTTGAGAAATTGTTCTTTCACCATTTTAATTTAAAACCATCACAGTAAGGTACCTTACTGTAACCCAGAAATGATTTGATATTGTAATAAAAACTGTTGCATTAAACCTTTTAAAAGAGCAAACTAAAAAAGATTTGGCATGGGTCCTGAGATCCTCAAAAGGTTCTAGAGCTGCAACATCGAGAGCATCCTGACTGGTTGCATCACTGCCCGGTACGGCAATTGCTCGGCCTCCGACCGCAAGGCACTACAGAGGGTAGTGCGTATGGACCAGTACATCACTGGGGCCAAGCTTCCTGCCATCCAGGACCTCTACACCAGGTGGTGTCAACCCCTTTTACGCCACTGCTACTCTCTGTTCATCATATATGCATATTCACTTTAACCATATCTACATGTACATACTAACTCAAATCAGCCTGACTAACCGGTGTCTGTATGTAGCCTTGCTACTTTTATAGCCTCGCTACTGTATATAGCCTGTCTTTTTACTATTGTTTTTTTATTTCTTTACCCACCTATTGTTCACCTAATACCTTTTTTGCACTATTGGTTAGAGCCTGTAAGTAAGCATTTCACTGTATGATCTACACCTGTTCTATTCAGCGCACATGACAAATAAACTGATTTGATCAGTTGCTACATCCATTTTTGGACTTATAAATTGATATTGAGATCTTGAAGAATATAACTTTGAAATGCCTCATGACCTTGGTTCACCTGTTGTACCCTACCAGAACCTAAAATATGAGCTTCTCTTACTCAATTTTTGTAAACAAACACTATACAGCCTCAAAACAAGGTTAACTATAAGTTTGATATCATGAATGGTCAGTCCTTGCATCCATAGTGCCGTCTATGAATTTGAGAATAGTTACAGTTCTGCAGCCCCATCCCTCAGCTTTTTACTGGAACAGGGGAGTCCGTTTTATTTTTTCTACTGCTGATTGCCACTTTAAAAACATTTCAGTCAGACTTTCTGTGCTCAGTCATTTATTCTGTATGTTACAATGGCCCTGCTAAAATGACGAGATCAAACATTATTCTTATTTATTTGGTTACTTCTAAAGTGGCTGAAGGGGAAAGAAAACATACAGAAGTGCTACTTGTTCTCAGGAGCCTTCTCAGGGGTGACATCTTGTTTGGTGGAAAATCGTTCCGTGAGAGTTTTCCACAAGCCCTTCTTCTCATCCATCTGCTGCATGTTACCTGAGGTGGAAGAGATGAGGGGTTAGAGAGACATCAGAACCAACCATGCATGTTCAGAACAACACCCTGTGGAGTTCCTTTAGCCTGGGTGCCAGCCTCCTGCTGACAGAGTGCAGGTGTCTAGACTGCAAAAGGGCCTCCAGGCTAGAGTGCCAGTCTGTTTCTCCTCTTGTAGAAAAAAGCTTCTCTGAACATGTTGGTATCCTCAAAGTCCACTAGATGGTGGTATGAGTCAGATTAACACTTCAGGTGTCTAAGACTGACAGAAGCAGACATGAAACATTAATACACTATATACACACAAAAGTATGTGGACACCCCTTCAAATTAGTGGATTCAGCTATTTGAGCCACATCCGTTGCTGACAGGTGTTTAAAATTGAGCACACAGCCATACAATCTCCATAGACAAACATTGGCAGTAGAATGGCCTTACTGAAGAGCTTAGTGACATTCAACGTGGCACCGTCATAGGATGCCACCTTTCAAACAAGTCAGTATGTAAAATTTCTGCCCTGCTAGAGCTGCCCTGGTCAACTGTAAGTGTGGTTATTGTGAAGTAGAAACGTCTAGGAGCAACAACGGCTCAGCCACAAAGTGGTAGGCCACACAAGCTCACCGATCGGGACAGCAGAGTGCTGAAGCATGTAGTGAAGAGTGTAGTCCCTGGTTGCAGCACTCACTACCGAGTTGCCCCTGCAAGCAACATCAGCACAAGAACTGTTCGTCTGGAGCTTCATGAAATGGGTTTCCATGGCCGAACTGCAGCATACAAGCCTAAGATCACCATGCGCAAGCGTCGACTGGAGTGGTATAAAGCTCACCGCCATTGGACTCTGGAGAGGTGAAAACGTGTTCTCTGGAGTGATGAATCACGCTTCACCATCTGGCAGTCCGACAGACTAATCTGGGTTTGGCGGATGCCAGGAGAGCACTACATGCCCCAATGCATAGTGCCAAATGTAAACTTTGGTGGAGGAGGAACAATGGTCTGGGGCTGTATTTCATGTTTCGGGCTACGCCCCTTAGTTCCAGTGAAGGGAAATCTTAATGCTACAGCATACAATCACATTCTAGACAACTCTGTGCTTCCAACTTTGTGGCAACAGTTTGGAGAATGCCCTTTCCCGTTTCAGCATGATAATGCCCCCATGCACAAAGCGAGGTTCATAAAGAAATGGTTTATCAAATAAAATGTTATATGTCACATACACATGGTTAGCAGATGTTAATGCAAGCGTAGCAAAATGCTTGTGCTTCTAGTTCCGACAGTGCAGTAATATTTAACAAGTAATCTAACAATTCCTCAAAAGGTACCTAATACACACAAATCTAAAGGGGTGAATGAGAACATGTACATATAAGTATATGGATGAGTGATGGCCGAGCGGCATAGGCAAGGTGCAGTAGATTGTATAAAATACAGTATATTACTCTCCACCCTCTGGAGAGCCTTGTTGTTGTGCAGTGTGACGGCAGTACCAGGCTGTGATACAGCCCAAAAGGATGCTCTCGATTGTGCATCTGTAAAGGTTTGCCGGGGTTTAGGGTGACAAGCCAAATTTCTTCAGCCTCCTGAGGTTGATCAACACACTGTCTGTGTGGGTGGACCATTTCAGTTTGTCTGTGATGTGTATGCCCTGGAACTTAAAATCTTCCACCTTCTCCACTGCTGTCCCTTCGAGATCGGTGTGGAAGAAAAACTGGCCTGACCTCAACCCTTATCGAACACCTTTGGGATGAATTGGAACACCGACTGCGAGCCAGGCCTAATCGTCCAACATCAGCGCCCGATCTCACTAATGCTTTTCTGGCTGAACCGAAGCAATTCCCTGCAGTGATGTTCCAACATCTAGTGGAAAGCCTTCCCAGAAAAGTGGAGGCTGTTATAGCAGCAAAGTGGGACCAATTCCATATTAATGTCCATGATTTCTGAATGAGATGTTCGACAACCATGTGTTCACATACTTTGTCATGTAGTAGAAGATCTGGTATTATTGAAGAGAAATAGGGAAGTATGTATGTCCTGAAATGTAATAGCATTTTGATTTGGGTTGGTTAATTTATTGCAACAAAACTAGACCAATTATGTTATATTCATTTAGCTCAGGGATGGGCAGTGACGGGGGCCTCAAAATCTGAACTCATCATGAGAACCCGCAGTGGCTTGCGGGTCTAATTATCCATACCCACACATGCAGTCACAGCTGGCCCTAGCATCACTTTAGCGGCCCCCCTCTTCACAGTGGGGGTATTTTTTTTATAGTTAATTTCCTGCAATTCTACTTTTGCCATAGGGTGGAGAATTTGTCTGCAGTTTTGAATATGATATCTGAGTGAGAGTGACTAACAAAATCAACGCCCTGGTCGGTAATTTGATTATGACTAATACAACTTTAGATTGCTGGCTAGACTAACTTACCAATCTTAAAAATGTTAGCTAATTGAGTGAGTCAGAAACCACGATTCCATCCACAGTTTTTATGCAAGTAAAGTCATACCGTATAAAGTCAAATAATGACAGAAGGGATGGAAACAGGAATCGATCAGATAGATCATTTGTTCGTTCAACATGGCGGGATCTTTTTGTGTAGGTAAAATTAATTGTGTGAGAAATGGCAGTGGAAACGGCTTCATGCGCAAATATTTATATACAGTGGCTTGCGAAAGTATTCACCCTCTTTGCATTTTTCCTATTTAGTTGCCTTACAACCTGGAATTAAAATTGATTTTGGGGGGGATTGTATCATTTGATTTACACAACATGCCTACCACTTTGAAGATACAAAATCATGTTTTATTGTGAAACAAACAAGAAATAAGACCAAAAAAATTGAAAACTTGAGCATGCATAAATATTCACTCCCCCAAAGTCAATATTTTGTAGAGCCACCTTTTGCAACAATTACAGCTGAAAGTTTCTTGGAGTATGTCTCCATAAGCTTGGCACATCTAGTCACTGGGATTTTTGCCCATTCTTCAAGGCAAAACTGCTCCAGCTCCTTCTAGTCAGATGGGTTCTGCTGGTGTACAGCAACTTTTAAGCAATACTACAGATTCTCAATTGGATTGATGTCTGGGCTTTGACTAGGCCATTCCAAGACATTTAAATGTTTCCCCTTAAACCACTCAAGTGTTGCTTTAGCAGTATGCTTATGGTCATTGACCTGCTGGAAGGTGAATCTCCATCCCAGTCTCAAATCTCTGGAAGACTGAAACAGGTTTCCCCTCAAGAATTTCCCTGTATTTAGCGCCATCCATCATTCCTTCAATTCTGACCAGTTTCCTAGTCCCTGCCGATGAAAAATATCCCTACAGCATGATACTGCCACCACCATGCTTCACTGTGGGGATGGTGTTCTCAGGGTGATGAGAGGTGTTGGGTTTGCACCAGACATAGCATTTTCCTTGATGGCCAAAAAGCTCAATTTCAGTCTCTGACCAGAGTAGCTTCTTCCAGATGTTTGGGGAGTCTCCCACATACACCAAACGTGTTTGCTTATTTTTCTCTTCAAGCAATGGCTTTTTTCTGGCCACTCTCCCATAAAGCCTAGCTCTGTGGAGTGTATGGCTTAAAGTGGTCCTATGGACAGATACTCCAAATCTCCACTGTGGAGCTTTGCAGCTCCTTCAGGGTTATCTTTGGTCTCTTTGTTGCCTCTCTGATTAATGCCTCCTTGCCTGGTCCGTGAGTTTTGGTGGGTGGCCCTCTCCTGGCAGGTTTGTTGTGATGCCATATTCTTTACATTTTTTAATAATGGATTTAATGGTGCTCCATGGGATATTCAAAGTTTCTGGTATTTATTTTATAACCCAACCCTGATCGGTACTTCTCCACAACTTTGTCCCTGACCTGTTTGGAGAGCTCCTTGGTGCCACTTGCTTAGTGGTGTTGCAGACTCTGGGGCCTTTCAGAACAGGTGTATATATACACAGAGATGACGTGACAGATCATGTGACACTTAAATAAAGTCCACCTGTGTGAAATCGAACTAATTATGTGCCTTCTGACGGTAATTGTTTGCACTAGATCTTATTTAGAGGCTTCATAGCAAAGGGTGTGAATACATATGCATACACCACTTTTCCATTTTTAATATTTTTCCATTTATGTTTTTTTTTCCATTTCACTTCACCAATTTAAACTATTTTGTGTATGTCCATTATATTAAATCCAAATAAAAAAAATAATTTAAATTACAGGTTGTAATGCAACAAAATAGGAAAAACACCAAGGTGATGAATACTTTTGCAAGGCACTGGAATAACCATCATATAGAAGTAAACATGTTGCCCCTCCCACTATGACTCGGGAAACCTTGTAGTTTATCAGGCTACAGATTAAATCACTTATGATGAACTTCACTGGGTGGTGAAAGTGCACGATGATCTTGATGCTTTTTTCCAACAAATATCGAGGGTCTGATTCTGGTGACAATTGATGCTTGACTGCCATTTGAAAAATATATATATATTCTTGCTCATTCATAATAACCTCATTATGTAGACTACCCTACAGGCACTGTATCTGCAAGCTGATGGCTAGTGCACATGTGCTGTGACCAGAGTTGGCACATTTGCTACTACAGACAGTTTGTGACAAAACTGTCAGTAGAGTTGCAAATGTGATGGAAACACATTGAACTTTAGATTTTTGTTCAGTACATGAAAACTTAAGCGAAAAAGTAGTTTGTGTACATAACATCATCAGGGACTGATTTGGACGTGCAAGAGGTCGGTTTGGTGGAAAGACCACTGGTGGAAAAATGTGAATATTCTAAAATCTGAATAAAGAATATATGCGCATGAAAATCTGTCGCAAATTGGATGGAATCCTAGCAAGTGACTGACATAAGAGAAACTGCTTGTGAATTGATCTGCGGGCCTACAAAAGCGCAGGCCACCAGTTGCCCATCCCTAATGTATCTGTATGCATAAATAATGAATGTGATGTACTTGGGACTATGTGTCCATACCTGTTGCTAATATCATTCTACATTCTTCCACTGTGACACCTGTAAAACTGGTATCTCTTGTGCGGGGGAACTGTGAACAGATATTACAGGAGTTAGAGGCAACGATAACCCTCATTGACACACAACTTCATCAATTGGCTTTCTCCCAGATCTTTCATAGCTGCTGCAACAATCAAATGCACGTGTAATGAACAGACATCGCTCTGTGTATGATCATTGCTGTGGACTATAGCTCTTGAAAACCCTTCTCCATATGTAGGGTTTTCAGCCATTACATTCCCCCACATTTGGCTCTGTTAAACTACAATTCCCACATTCTGTTTAACGTTTAGAAACGTCAATAATCATCGCTTTCTAAATGGTTTTCGAAAAGTGCTGATATGCCTCTTATCGTACATGTCAGCGAGAAAGAATCTTTCAAATAAAATAAAAATATATTTACTCTAGCTGTTTTGCAAAGATGTTGTGCTCCAGTTGATGAACTTCCTCTCCAGTTAGCTTACACATAGGTGTTCAGAGCACACTAGATAGCTAATTAGCACAGGTGGCAGCCTATGTCTTTACTCTGTCTATATGAAAGATATGTTCCCATAGTAGGGTGCTGCAGCACCCCCTGAAAAATCTGAATTAAAAAATATATTTATAAAATTAAAAAGTACTGCACTGGGCCTTTACTAGTATTAGCGGACCGATATAAACGTCTGTAGCGCAGGCTAAAAAATGTTTTCCGCATCTCCACTTTGGCCAAAAAGGTAGTTGTATATAACAGTATCTTGCAGGATTCAATAGTTAGAATTGTAAGTGTCGTTGTGTTGTAAGTGTTGTTGCTCTGACCCTTTCTCTGCGATTCTGGATACCATTAGAATGACAAAGAACAAACCCCTGTCCTCAAACATTTATATCAAAAGGTGTTATGGGCAAAGACACAAATCACCCCATCAAATTAAATATTTGTCTTGATCAAATAACAAAGAAAACAACCACTTTTTATGCAGTAATTTACCATCCTTACAAACCGCAATGTAAATGTACATTACTGTATTGTACATAGGTTGGTCATCTAGGTTTGTACCTATAGACTTGCCATCTCCATGAAGAAAAACAATGCACAATACAGTAATTCAGTACATTGAGATGTCAAGTGGTCTGTGATGTGGCTCAGTTGGTAGAGCATGGCGCTTACAATGCTAGGATTGTGGGTCCGATTGCCAGAATGAAAACGTATGAAAATGTATGCACTCACTACTAGAGGTTGACCGATTAATCGAAATGGCCGATTAATTAGGGCCGATTTCAAGTTTTCAATCGGTAATCGGTATTTTTGGACACTGATTTGGACGTTTTTTCTTTTTTTTTTACACCTTTATTTAACTAGGCAAGTCAGTTAAGAACACATTCTTATTTTCAATGACGCCCTAGGAGCGGTGGGTTAACTGCCTTGTTCAGGGGCAGAACGACAGATTTTTACCTTGTCCGCTCGGGGATTCAATCTTGCAACTTTACAGTTAACTAGTCCAACACTAACTACCTGCCTCTCATTGAACTCCACAAAGAGCCTGCCTGTTATGCGAATGCAGCAAGAAGCCAAGGTAGGCGCAGTGGTTAAGGGCGATGTACTGCAGCGCCAGCTGTGCCATCAGAGTCCCTGGGTTCGCGCCCAGGCTCTGTCATAACCGGCCGCGACCGGGAGGTCCGTGGGGCGACGCACAATTGGCCTAGCATCATCCGGGTTAGGGAGGGCTTGGTCGGTAGGGATGTCCTTGTCTCATCGCGCACCAGCGACTCCTGTGGCGGGCCGGGCACAGTGCGCGCTAACCAAGGTTGCCAGGTGCACGGTGTACCCTCCGACACATTGGTGCGGCTGGCTTCCGGGTTGGATGCGCGCTGTGTTAAGAAGCAGTACGGCTGGTTGGGTTGTGTATCGGAGGACGCATGACTTTCAAACTTCGTCTCTCCCGAGCCCGTACATGAGTTGTAGCGATGAGACAAGATAGTAGCTACTACAACAATTGGATACCACGAAAATTGGGGAGAAAAAGGGGTCAAATTAAAATAAAAAAGAAGCCAAGGTAAGTTGCTAGCTAGCATTAAACTTATCGTATAAAAAACAATCAATCATAATCACTAGCTAACTACAAAAGGTTGATGATATTACTAGTTTATCTAGCATGTCCTGCATTGCATATAATCGATGCATTCGCAAAAAAGGACTGTCGTTGCTCCAACGTGTACCTAACCATAAACATCAATGCCTTTCTTAAAATCAATACACAGAAGTATATATTTTAAAACCTGCATATTTAGCTAAAAGAAATCCAGGTTAGGGCCGCCTGGCTTGTTGCGAACTAATTTGCCAGAATTTTACATAATTATGACATAACATTGAAGGTTGTACAATGTAACAGCAATATTTAGACTTAGGGATGCCACCAGTTAGATAAAATACCGAACGGTTCCGTATTTCACTGAAATAATAAACGTTTTGTTTTCGAAATGATAGTTTCCGGATTCAACCATATTAATGACCAAAGGCTCGTATTTCTGTGCGTTATGTTATAATTAAGTCTATGATTTGATATTTGATAGGGCAGTCTGAGTGAGTGATGGTAGGCAGTTGCATGCTCGTAAGCATTCATTCAAACAGCACTTTTGTGAGTTTTGCCAGCAGCTCTTCGCAATGCTTCAAGCATTGAGCTGTTTATGACTTCAAACCTATCAACTCCTGAGATTAGGCTGGTGTTACCGATGTGAAATGGCTAGCTAGTTAGCGGGGTCCGCGCTAATAGCGTTTCAAACATCACTCGCTCTGAGACTTGGAGTAGTTGTTCCCCTTGCACTGCAAGGGCCGCGGATTTTGTGTAGCGATGGGTAACGATGCTTCGAGGGTGGCTGTTGTCGATGTGTTGCTGGTTCAAGCCCATTTAGGGACGAGGAGAGGGATGGAAGCTATACTGTTACACTGGCAATACTAAAGTGCCTATAAGAACATCCAATAGTCAAAGGTATATGAAATACAAATGGTATAAAGAGAAATAGTCCTATAAATACTATGTTAACTACAACCTGCGAATATTACCTTGGAATTTTGAAGTCTCATGTTAAAAGGAACCACCAGCTTTCATATGTTCTGAGCAAGGAACTTAAACATTAGCTTTTTTACATGGCACATATTGCACTTTTACTTTCTTCTCCAACACTTTGTTTTTGCATTATTTAAACCAAATGTAACATGTTTCATGATTTATTTGAGGCTAAATGGATTTTTATTGATGTATCATATTAAGTTAAAATATTCAGTATTGTTGTAATTGTCATTATTACAAATAAAAATAAAATAAACATTTATTTTTATTTAAAAATTGGCCGGTTAATTGTTATCGTTTTTGGGGGGGGGGGGTCCTCCAATAATCGGTATCGGTGTTGAAAAATCATAAATCCACCAACCTCTACTCACTACTGTAAATTGCTCTGGAAAAGAGTGTCTACTAAAATGGAAGAAATTAATAGACCCTTTCAGTTCACATAGAAATTTGCTAAATATTTCAAGAAACTGGAAAACATATGAAGCAAGTACTTTTATATTCCACAAATACTTTGAGATTAACGGTTTTGTAAAGAATTAACAGACTTAAATTACACATTCTGATCAACACTCAAATACATTTAGTTAAAAATAAATTGCACTGGGCCTTTACTAGTCCTGTATTAGCGGACCGATATAGACTTCTTCAGCTCGAGCAAATGTTTATTTTAATTTGGGGGGGGGGATGCAGTATAAGTGAATACTTACTCTTTCTCGGTATACATTAGTGTTGATTCGGGCCAAGCTTTCATATATTTGATCACACTTCTCTGGATCAGAGAGCTGTCAAGAAAAATCTGATCAGTTCATAGGGGGTTCATACAATATAATCTAGAAACTATCCACATACAGATACTGTTATATGGGATTGTTTTTAAGATTTAGAGGCTTAATCTGTAAAATGTCCTGCAATTTCAAAATAAGTGTTTTTGCAAAGGAGTAATGCATTGTTTCAAAATACGTCTAAACCCATCATGTTGATCATAGGTTAGGCTGCCTTTCATCCTCAGTCGTCAATTTACTAAACAGTAGCGGGGGTTATGGTTTTCAAATTAATTGTCTGTTTTTGTAAGTGAACCACCCCCCTGTGGTGCTGCCCTAACTGCATGATTGTCGTGTCTCACCACAACTCAATTACCTCTCTTGACTATAGCTCTATACTTTGATTTACATTGCTAAACATGTTTGTTTTGCATGCAACTGAAAGGTCGATATGGACGGATGCCCCATCATCCTAGCTAAATATAGCTAGCCACATTGGTTGACGTTCTCGTGCGACATTGTAAGTGGATTACCGCTACCTGTGTGTTTTCACCTTCACGAAAGGCATGTGTTACTCTCTGCCGTAGAAACGTTCCTAAATCACGGCCTTTCTTTGATTCGTCCCGTGGCCATTCTTCGCAGAGTTTCAAGAACCGACGGTACCGTGCTACAGACATGTTCTGTTATGCAACGCTAAAAACAACACGAATAGATAAAGATATAAATGAGTAACCTGAGTGTGGTCACTATCGGAGACCGTAGTTTTTTTAGGCCTGTTGTTGCTATCTCACATCCTTGGGGCGTTCTTAACCGCAACCCTAAACATAATTTATCCTTCCCTAACCTTTGCCCTTAATCATTTGAAATGTCGACTTCAATGGGATAGGGACGTCCCAACGATCCAGAATAGCATGGACTCTGGTGTATTTCGGTGATGGTGTTACGTGTCAATTCTTCCCCAAATTGGAAAACTATAATTTAGCATCAAGGCAAGCGCTCACATTAAACATTTAAGATGAGCGCAGCTGGGAAAAAGGCTATCGGGGCACCGGGTTATGGTGTCGTGGAATGGATCAGTACCGCATGTCGATTTGCTACAGATAGAAATGATTTCAGAAGGTATGGGCCAGATGGCTAAACATTCCTATTTCAAATGTAACGTGTTTCACGTATCATGTTAGCTAGCTAGCTAGCCAACTAGCTAGCTTCTTTGCCAAACATGCGCATGCTTTGCCCTTGGATATACCGGTATCAACAGCCCTGAGCTAATCGCTCAGCAGTCTGTTGCTAGCATAACATTATCTGGAAATTAGGAGGGTTTTGTGATTAAAAACAAATCCCCCCCCCCACACACACACAACTGAACTGTCATTGAGTCAACTTGTAACTCAATTAATGAATATGTCCAGTGGATTATTCAATAACGATCCAATAATTGTACATAATGATATGAATTCGTTGTTAATCGATCTGTTTCTGTAGGAACCTTCTGGTCAACTTGGGACTCTTTGCAGCTGGAGTTTGGGTTGCCAGGAATCTCTCAGATTTTGACCTGATGTCCCCTCAACCAATCATCTAGTGCAAGAACAGGATGGATATCGTGAGAGGTACAGGGCAGGCCATTAAACTCACATCAGAATTCATGTTTGAATGCTATTGGTATTACTGTGTAAATTACTTGTATTCTTTCTGTCAAATGTTTAATATTGGTTGTTGCCAGTTGAATGTGGAATTAACAGAAGAATCAATTTCTCATATTTTATTTTCAGGTGTCTCGGACCAAAATGTCAGTCATAAGGGACAAGATCTTGGGCTTGTTTGACATTGCAGGTGACTGCCAAATGACTTTGCATCATAAATAACATCTTGTTATTTTATTTGTAGGTCAGTCAGGTCAATTTACCTATTATTCATTAGGGTTTTGATCCTCTCGAACGTGGCCATTTACTTTATATTTACTGTGTTGGCACAAAATCATTGTTTGTTGGTGATAGTCTGGAAACTGGTGTGCCTGCCTGCTTAATACATTATTAAAACTGTATGACATTGCTTTCAGTATCTCAACATTTTATGTAATTGTTAACTTAATGCAATAAATAACCATGTAAATAAGTGCTTTGACGTTATTTGTATCTTTAAAAGTGCAAGAGAGAATTTAAACTGAGCTAGGTATGAATTAAATCAATCATATTGAAATTCTAAAAGAATGAAACAGTCAGGACACGCCCACTCAACCACAGTCAAGCAAATGGTGTGTGCCATGCTCCAGCTGCTGGTATCAACCAATGGTGTATATAAACCCTGGATTGCTGATGCTATGTATTGGCCAATGAGAGCCTTCGAAGCCACCGGTTGGTCATATGGCACTCCCAGAAGGAGCAGTCCTCTCAAAGGAATTAATGGAATTCTACAGTATTTCAATAAGATATGTAATGGGCAAAATTACATGATAATGACATATTTTACATGCTTGTACACTTACACTACTGTTTAAAAGTTTGGGGTCATGTAGAAATGTCCTTGTTTTTGAAAGAAAAGCACATGTCTTGTCCTTTTAAATAACATCAAATTGATCAGAAATACAGTGTAGACATTAATGTTGAAAATGACTATTGTAGCTGGAAATGGCTGATTTTTTTTAAATGGAATATCTACAGAGGCCCATTATCAGCAACCATCACTCCTGTGTTATGTTAGCTAATCCAAGTTTATCATTTTAAAAGGCTAATTGATCATTAGAAAACCCTTTGGCAATTATGTTAGCACAGCTGAAAACTTTTGTGCGGATTAAAGAAGCAATACAACTGGCCTTCTTTAGACTAGTTGAGTATCTGGAGCATCAGCATTTGTGGGTTTGATTACAGGCTCAAAATGGCCAGAAACAAAAACACTTTCTTCTGAAACTCGTCAGTCTATTCTTGTTCTGGGAAATGAAGGCTATTTCATGCGAGAAATTACCAAGAAACTGAAGATCTCGTACAACTTTGTGTACTACTACATCGCCTATGGGCACAAACCCACCGTCGCTTAACCAGACAGGACTGGAAAAAAGTGCTCTTCACTGACGAGTCGCGATTTCGTATCACCAGGGGTGGTGGGTAGGATTCTCGGTTATCGTCGAAAGAATGAGCGTTACACCAAGGCCTGTACTATGGAGTGGGATCGATTTGGAGGTGGAGGGTCCATCATGGTCTGGGGCGGTGTGTCACAGCATCATCGGACTGAGCTTGTTGTCATTGCAGGCAATCTCAACGCTGTGCGTTACAGGGAAGGCATACTCCTCCCTCATGTGGTCCCCTTCCTGCAGGCTCATCCTGACATGACAATGCCACCTGACATACTGCTCGTTCTGAGCGTGATTTCCTGCAAGACAGGAATGTCAGTGTTCTGCCATGGCCAGAGAAGAGCCCGGATCTCAATCCCATTTACATTTACATTTACATTTAAGTCATTTAGCAGACGCTCTTATCCAGAGCGACTTACAAATTGGTGCATACACCTTATGACAACCAGTGGAACAGCCACTTGCATCTAAATCTTGTTGGGGGGTGAGAAGGATTACTTACCCTTACTTACCCTATCCTAGGTATTCCTTGAAGAGGTGGGGTTTCAGGTGTCTCCGGAAGGTGGTGATTGACTCCGCTGTCCTGGCGTCGTGAGGGAGTTTGTTCCACCATTGGGGGCCAGAGCAGCAAACAGTTTTGACTGGGCTGAGCGGGAACTGTACTTCCTCAGTGGTAGGGAGGCGAGCAGGCCAGAGGTGGATGAACGCAGTGCCCTTGTTTGGGTGTAGGGCCTGATCAGAGCCTGGAGGTACTGAGGTGCCGTTCCCCTCACAGCTCCGTAGGCGAGCACCATGGTCTTGTAGCGGATGCGAGCTTCAACTGGAAGCCAGTGGAGAGAGCGGAGGAGCGGGGTGACGTGAGAGAACTTGGGAAGGTTGAACACCAGACGGGCTGCGGTGTTCTGGATGAGTTGTAGGGGTTTAATGGCACAGGCAGGGAGCCCAGCCAACAGCGAGTTGCAGTAATCAAGACGGGAGATGACAAGTGCCTGGATTAGGACCTGCGCCGCTTCCTGTGTGAGGCAGGGTCGTACTCTGCGGATGTTGTAGAGCATGAACCTACAGGAACGGGACACCGCCTTGATGTTAGTTGAGAACGTCAGGGTGTTGTCCAGGATCACGCCAAGGTTCTTAGCGCTCTGGGAGGAGGACACAATGGAGTTGTCAACCGTGATGGCGAGATCATGGAACGGGCAGTCCTTCCCCGGGAGGAAGAGGAGCTCCGTCTTGCTGAGGTTCAGCTTGAGGTGGTGATCCGTCATCCACACTGATATGTCTGCCAGACATGCAGAGATGCGATTCGCCACCTGGTCATCAGAAGGGGGAAAGGAGAAGATTAATTGTGTGTCGTCTGCATAGCAATGATAGGAGAGACCATGTGAGGTTATGACAGAGCCAAGTGACTTGGTGTATAGCGAGAATAAGAGAGGGCCTAGAACAGAGCCCTGGGGGACACCAGTGGTGAGAGCGCGTGGTGAGGAGACAGATTCTCGCCACGCCACCTGGTAGGAGCGACCTGTCAGGTAGGACGCAATCCAAGCGTGGGCCGCGCCGGAGATGCCCAACTCGGAGAGGGTGGAGAGGAGGATCTGATGGTTCACAGTATCGAAGGCAGCCGATAGGTCTAGAAGGATGAGAGCAGAGGAGAGAGAGTTAGCTTTAGCAGTGAGGAGCGCCTCCGTGATACAGAGAAGAGCAGTCTCAGTTGAATGACTAGTCTTGAAACCTGACTGATTTGGATCAGGAAGGTCATTCTGAGAGAGATAGCGGTAGAGCTGGCCAAGGACGGCACGCTCAAGAGTTTTGGAGAGAAAAGAGAGAAGGGATACTGGTCTGTAGTTGTTGACATCGGAGGGTTTTTCAGAAGGGGTGCAACTCTCGCTCTCTTGAAGACGGGAGGGACGTAGCCAGCGGTCAGGGATGAGTTGATGAGCGAGGTGAGGTAAGGGAGAAGGTCTCCGGAAATGGTCTGGAGAAGAGAGGAGGGGATAGGGTCAAGCGGGCAGGTTGTTGGGCGGCCGGCCGTCACAAGACGCGAGATTTAATCTGGAGAGAGAGGGGAGAAAGAGGTCAGAGCATAGGGTAGGGCAGTGTGAGCAGAACCAGCGGTGTCGTTTGACTTAGCAAACGAGGATCGGATGTCATCGACCTTCTTTTCAAAATGGTTGACGAAGTCATCTGCAGAGAGGGAGGAGGGGGGGGGGAGGATTCAGGAGGGAGGAGAAGGTGGCAAAGAGCTTCCTAGGGTTAGAGGCAGATGCTTGGAATTTAGAATGGTAGAAAGTGGCTTTAGCAGCAGAGACAGAGGAGGAAAATGTAGAGAGGAGGGAGTGAAAGGATGCCAGGTCCGCAGGGAGGCGAGTTTTCCTCCATTTCCGCTCGGCTGCCCGGAGCCCTGTTCTGTGAGCTCGCAATGAGTCGTCGAGCGGGAGGGGAGGACCGAGCCGGCCTGGAGGATAGGGGACATAGAGAGTCAAAGGATGCAGTAAGGGAGGAGAGGAGGGTTGAGGAGGCAGAATCAGGAGATAGGTTGGAGAAAGTTTGAGCAGAGGGAAGAGATGATAGGATGGAAGACTCTTTGTTTGTCTGAATTTGTGGGTTTTATGCATCAGCCAAGCTTCTGGGAGAGTGCGATGGTTCTCTTTTGGCTAGTGGGGAGGCAACCATGAACAGCCATCCATGATACTGTGGTGATTGACATTTAACCGTACCTGTTGCGGGTCCAAGGCTTAGCTGGCTCTTAGGCGCGCGATGGTGTCCTTGGAGTGGGTGTAGGCCATGATGTCCTTGTACTTCCACGATGCTAGCCCAGCCGTGGGCAGACCTAACCTGAAGGCAAAATCTCTCCACGTCTTGAACACTGGTGGGGGGTTCCAGGGTTCTGAGAATGGGGGTGGCAAAATACTGTTCAAAGTAGCTGGCTAGTTGGTTGTAAAGGGGAGGCAATTTGTATCGCATGCACCAGTCAGTAAAGGAAGAGGTGGGGAGTATGGGATGTAGGTTAGAGGAAGTTGTGTAGAGTAGACTACGGTTTAGGCACACAGGTTTGAATGTCACTTTGTGGATGATAGGTCTGTGTGATGAGTGTTTAGTGGAGGAAACAGTGGATTGTGTGGATATTTTGTGAACAGTATGCTGCAGATAGGGAGAGATTGTATCAAAGGATTAGAGAGGCTGGTTGGTGTTTGTGTGGTGTAGTGGGGGAAGGGAAGTAGTGTCTAGGGCTTTATTTCACTTTCTTACTGGAACATGAATAATTAAAATAATTTAATGTCGGTAAGCCATGACTGGCCTTACACTCCAGTACAGTAGGTGGCGGGGTATGCACCTTAAAAGTTGGATGCGATCCGCCAACCCAATCCCGAAGCAGAAGAAGAAGAAGAAGAAGAATAGTGCAACGACCAGAAAGAAGTAAGTAACGTTATGCTTTAAAGGTGCCGGTAGATCGATGAATAGATTAACTTTAGGATCAATGAGCTGTAGACTACTAATTCATTTGTCAAAGTAAGTTATATGTGGGAAGTAACTGGAAGGCATGAGCGTGGATCCAGTTCAGCCATGCATTTCTAGGCTAACTATCATGCTAGCTGGCTACTGTAGTTCCTCTGGCATACTTGTTTTTAGGTGCAAAACTCGTACTAACGCACACTATTCTGATAGTTTTGGTCAGCATGGAGTTTCATTCATCAACATGTAATTTTGCCACATGTTCAAATTCCCCTAGGAGCAGTCCATGGCTTCTTCAGACGTCTTTGTTGCTGCTGCTCGCAAATGTCTACGAGTTGGAAATAAACGCTTCTCTGCCACTGTGAGTCTGAACCTGGCTACTCAGGTCCTGGCTGTGGACTTGGGCCTGAAGCCCGCTCTGCTATATGACAGTAATACAGCATCTGCAGAGCAGGTCCAACAGTATTTAAACTCTCTGCAGGCTGCACAACTTGTGTCTAAATCTCTCCAGACAGTGGTCATCAGTGAGAATTCCTTGATTGTGAACCCATCCCTAACTATAGCAAACTTGGAGGCACTTCTCTTGAGGAGGACTGTGACTGTGGTGGATGTATGTCACTCATTGGAGCAGCCTGCCATCACTGAGCTACAGTGGGGAGCCATCAGGGACATGATTCATGCTTTACTTGCTCATATTAGACAGTTTGGGCAACATTCTGCGATGAGAAATGTCCCTCACCGAATTGAAAAGAGACATTGTGAGGCATGGAATCTGTGTACTCTATTTGGGATTCTATTGGGCTACCCCTCCACATACTGGTTTGACCAGAGCAGGAGCTTTGAGAACTGCCTAGCTATGTCTCCGCTGGTGGTGACCAAGGCTGTGGCATCCTGGCAGGGTGGTGGTTCTGGAGTTGAGGGTCACAGGTGTTGCCTGTATTCCTTCAGCACCCCTGAGATGTTGCAGGCAGAGATTCTGTCAGTGATGGCTAGCTGGACTACACAGCTTCAGGAACGATTTCAGCAACAGACGATCTTCTCTGACCTCAGTGTAACAAGATCAACTGTCACCTTACCTTCTGTGGCTCTATGATTATAATGGCACTTTGTGGATGGATATTGTATGAAAAATGTGACGGTATTTGTATTTTGGATATTGTCTGTAAAACAATTGATAAGCAAACATTGAAGCAGTTGTTCATGTTTCCAAACTGATTTACATAATCAATTTGGAAACACAATTTATTTAAAACAAATGCATTTGTGAGGGAAGTTTACACCAATGACTACATCAAGCTTGTGGCTACAAACTTGTTGGATGCGTTGCATTTTGTTTTGGTTGTGTTTCAGATTGTTTTGCCCAATAGGAACTGAATGGTGAATAATTAATATTGTTTCATTTTGGGGTCACTTGTAAATAAGAATGTGTTTCAGAACACTCCTACATGAATGTGTATGCTACCATGATTAGGAGTAATCATGAATAAATTGTAAATGATGAGTGAGAGATTAAGAGGCACAAAGATCATGATCTTTATTCCTGATTTTGGGGGAATTTCATTTTTTATTTAACTAGGCAAGTCAGTTAAGAACAAATTCTTATTTACAATGATGGCCTACCCCGGCCAAACCCTAACCCGGACGACACTGGGCAAATTGTGCACTGCCCTATGGGACTCCCAAACACGGCCGGTTGTGATACAGCCTGGAATCGAACCAGGGTCTGTAGTTACACCTCTAGCACTGAGATGCAGTGCCTTGGACCACTGTGCCACTCAGGAGCCCAAAATAGTATAATATGATCATCATTATTCATGATTATCTGTAATCATGGTAGAATCCACATTAGTGTTCAGAAACATTCTATTATTTTTTACCATAAGTGACTATACATTATTCGCCATTCACTTCCTTTTGGGCAAAACAATCTGACACACAACCAAAACAAACTGCATATGCATCCAACAAGTTTGTAGAGTCACAAGCTTGATGTAGTCATTGTGTGCTAGGAGTATGGGACCAAGTACAAATTACTTTTTCAAATGGGTGGACTAGATGCATAAAATGCCTTCATTTCTAAACAATAACATATTTATGAAAATACCCTCAAATTAAAAGCGACATTCTATACTGTCGGCTCATATGAAACATTTGATCTCAAATCCAAAATTCTGGAGAGTTTATACTAGTTAGATAAAATGGTGTACAGGCTAAAGGCGTATGCTTCTCAGCCTAAACAGTTCGGTAGAGTTCGCGTCTAGATTGACATTTTGTGACGTTTTTTGTTTGTTTTGGACTTCGGTGAGTTTTTTTTATTTGTGCTGTTTTGGGTGCACAATTCTTTTCTGGAAGCAAGCCGAAGTTCTGTGCTGAAGTCTTACGCCCCTTCATCGGTGATTGGTCAACAGTAAGGATTCTTCACTCTTTGTTGTCATTCAAAACAATGCAACTCGTTTTCATGCACATTGAATAATACTGCACCTGACATGTAATCAGTTAGATGTAAAATTGTGTGACTAATCTCTTTGGCAAAAATGTAAAAATTAATGAAAGCTTTCTTGACTTATAGGTTAATTCTGACTTTTGAAGAAGTGTATACTGGCTACGTCTCAAAATGTACAATGAGTACTTTTGCCGCTTTTATTTCTCTTTTTCAAGCAGTCTTAAGGAAGTACGTGAGCGCACTCGTTCGGGTAGCCAAGTCTGGCTAGGCGCCAGCCGAACTGAAGTATGCTGACAACTTAAGTGGAAAGTAGAATAATAACCATTCATTTCTATGGATGATTGTTACTTCCATCAATATGGCGGGTGCTAACTTCAGAATAGCGCCCTGTCAGCCATAAAGCATATCCTCCATTACTAGTAGGGTTTCCCATAGACGTCATAGAAACAAGCTTCCATCTCTCCAGCCCAACGTCCTGAGGCTGATTGCATTGCTGCCTGGATGACCAAGAGGTAGAGCCCATTGAGTAGTTCAGTTGTCAGTGTCTATGGATTAGTGACCGGAGTCCTAGTAAGGCCATCTGCCTGTCTCTGGTCAGTGGGGCTGAATGACTGACAGTACCTCCCAACAATGAGCACGGAACTCAGCCAGGTGGTCGGCCCTGGTAGGCCCGTTGTTCAAGATGGCCATTGGGATTTTCTGGTCAGCTGCTGCCAGTAGGAATCGGTACCTAGAAAAAAACAAGGATTTGTGCCTAGTAGAGCTGACGAGACTAGGCACTGCGTATATACTCTGCGTGCTGCATAGGTCGCCTGTCTGCGAGCATAGAGACCCACCCCATCTGAGCGGTAGTCTGGGATGCCATACTCTGTGGAGAGCCCAGTTCCAGTGATGACGAAGATGCACGAAAAAAGAAGGCACAGCTCCAGTGATGCACGAAAAAAGAAGGCCTCTAGCCGCTTCAGGGCGTGGGCATTGATGGTGCTGCTGGCGGGCACGAAGCTCTGGATACCCGCGGGAACAGATGATGTTGCCCGCCTCCCAGGGGCCGCACCACTCAAGTGTCACTCAGTGTCCAGGGTCTCCTCAGCAACTGCATCTGCATTGAGTACATAGTAAGATTTATGGTTTTTGAGTGTTGTTGTTTTCAGATACACCTTTCAAAAAAAGGAACAAAGTGTTTCAGTGGGAATGTCTAAAGAGCAAATGTCACTCAGACCAGATGAGATTGTCAATTAAGGAACACATGACGGGCGTAATGATACATCATCACAAGTTTGTTACATCTCTCATTCTAAATACAATATTATTAGGGTCACCAAGCGATAATTATAAAACCAAGGAATTTAGGAGTTATCTGACTCAGTAATTGTTCACTTTGTCTATTACAGTATTCGACTGTAAACATACAAAACGCTTTAGTCAAGACTGATGTTTTGTTTACGAAATCTGGTTTTTTGAACTCGTCATCAGCTGGGAACCCCTTCAATTTGATGAGGTTTTTTTTGACAAGGTTAATTGGAGGGAAACCGATAAGAAGCATACAACCGCAACAGGCATAAAGTACACATTGAAAGGAGCTAATACAATGCAGTGTCATGTAACGTACCTTAATGACACGAGGTACAGCATAGCTTTCGTTCCTTACCACCGCTACACTTGGCTATCAGCGAAGCCTTGAATGGCAGCGAAACAGTTAATTCGGGGGCATATAAAACAGACAATGAAATCTCTTACAATATTAGGCTATTGGTTACATGTTGCACCACCAAGTCAGGACAGTAGGCTAAGTTATGAGGGGGAAAGGGACCAAATTATTAGGGTGAGGCACATGGGCTGCTAACAGCTTACTACACAACATACACTTAGTATTATTTTCTTAGCTACAGTATATATATCTCCCGTTAATGTTGATCCATGGAGGCAAAAAGGACAATGTCGGAGTTTAATTCAATAAGAGAAAAGCTGCGAAATGGAGAGTTTAAAATAGAGAATGGAGGGCCAGAAAAATAATGTTTGGGAAAGATTCGGTGAAGTGGTAAAAGAAGATGATAGCAGTGCCAGTGTTGTGCCGAAATGCTTCCCCCTGCCAGAATTCTCCCCCTAGTGAAGGGTCGTTCGCGAACGAGTCCGCTCAAAAATTGAGATGAAAAATCAAAATATTTTAATTGTGCTGCTGCTCCAGTTTCAACTGTTCTGCCTTGTTATTATTCGACCATGCTGGTCATTTATGAACATTTGAACATCTTGGCCATGTTCTGTAATAATCTCCACCCGGCACAGCCAGAAGAGGACTGGCCACCCCACATAGCCTGGTTCCTCTCTAGGTTTCTTCCTAGGTTTTGGCCTTTCTAGGGAGTTTTTCCTAGCCACCGTGCTTCTACACCTGCATTGCTTGCTGTTTGGGGTTTTAGGCTGGGTTTCTGTACAGCACTTTGAGATATCAGCTGATGTACGAACGGCTATATAAATACAATTTGATTTGATTTAACTAATTCAAATAACAAAAAAAGAAATAAAATAATATAGGCCTAAATGCTCAAGCACACACACAATCGTTTTGACTGTCTGCTCAGACGAACAGCCTCACCTGTTGTTCCTGTCAGACACGCAGTGTCAACCAATGAACCAAAGATGCCTGAGGGAGGGCCGCGCCAACACTCAGCAGCTGAGGAAGGACAGCTGTGAAAACAACAGCTGGAAAATGAGTCGGAAGCACAGTAGCATTTGGATGCATTTTAATGATGTAGACAATGTTAGAGTACAGTGTAGAATTTGCCAAAACAAAATCTCATATAAAGCCGGTTCTATGCACAACCTACACCGGCATATGCGAACTGTGTACCCAACTGTGAAGCTAACTGTAGCGGAGCTACGGGAAACTTGTGGGCCTGCTAGTGATAGTGGTGGAGTCAGCACCTCTACACGTGGAGATGTATCCACTCAGTCAAGTAGGCCTACTCCACGACCCACAGCAATGCAATGTTCTATGGACCAGTTCATGCCAAACAAGGCCAAATTGATATTGCATTGGCTAAAATGATTGCCACCGATTTCCAGCCATTTTCGATTGTGGAGGACAGAGGTTTTAGAAATTATAGTAATAGTCTAAATACAATGTACACAATTCCAAGCAGGAAAACCCTTTCAAAATCACGTATTCCACAACTGTAGGAGAGCACACAGGCTTCAGTGCGGGAAAGAGTCCAAAAAGCTACTGCAGTTTGCCTTACTACTGTCAGTTACATGTCAGTCACTTCATTGAAGATTTTTCGTCTAGCTGTCTTCTGGACTGCTTTGAGTTCAGCGACAGACACACCTCAAATTGACAGAGGAACGGTTGAGATTGGCCAGAGAATGGCAAGTAGATGAAAAAGTGGTCTGTTGTGTTGGCGACAATGATTATCTGGATTTTTGTTTTAGATTCCGTCTCTCACAGTTGAAGTGTACCTATGATAAAAAATTACAGACCTCTACATGCTTTGTAAGTAGGAAAACCTGCAAAATCAGCAGTGTATCAAATACTTGTTCTCCCCACTGTACATTAATAAGTGTAATTTCTTTACGGCATACTGTGAAACTCCCTTGGCTGCTGGCTCTGTCACTTTCGGACATGCACAGAGCAGACTGAAAGGGAAAAGTAGCTCTTGACTTGAACCACAGGGGTTCTCTGTAAAGAGAGAGTAATCCAAAAGGCAGAGAACTCAAACAATACTGTGTTGAAAAGTTTAGAGAAGAAGTTGATCAAATTGATTGGTCACCTGTGCATAGTGTATGGGTAGACAGTGCCTTGGAAGCCTTTAAATGTAGATTCCTTGACGTGGTGAATGTGATGGCTACCATTAGACGGGTCAGGGTAAAGCAGAGATCAAGCCCTTGGTTTAATCATGCAACACAGTCTCACAATCAATTCATGCATATGTACAAAATGCATTTCAGCAAATTTCGTGCGTTTTTCTGGCTTAATTCGTGCGAAAAGACACAAATTTAACCAGTATGCTACACACAAGCCTGTTCGACAAGGGGAAAACTGAGGATGGATCAACATTGTAGTTACTCCATAATACTAACCTAATTGATAGAGTGAAAAGGAAGTTTGAACAGAATAAAAAATATTCCAAAACATGCATCCTGTTTGCATCAAGGCACTAAAGTAATACTACAAAAAATGTGAAAAAACAATTCACTTTTTGTCCTGAATACAAAGTGTTATGTTTAAGTCTATGCTAGGTAAAGCTCCACCTTACCTCAGCTCACTGGTCACAATAACAACACTCACCCGTAGCACATGCTCCTGCAGGTATATCTCACTGGTCATCCCCAAAGCCAACACCTCCTTTGGCCACCTCTTTCCTTCCAGTTCTCTGCTGCCAATGACTGGAACGAATTGCAAAAATCGCTGAAGCTGTTGATTTATATTTGCCTCACTAACTTTAAACATTAGCTTTCTGAGCAGCTAACCAATCGCTGCAGCTGTACATAGCCCATCTGTAAAAAGCCCACCCAATCTTCCTACCTCATCCCATACTGTTTTATTTATTTTTCTGCTCTTTTGCACACCAATATTTCTACTTGCACACCTGCTCATCTATCACTCCAGTGTTAATTTGCTAAATTGTAATTACTTCGCTACTATGGCCTATTTATTGCCTTACCACCTCACGCCATGTGTATACACTTTCTTTTGTTTCTATTGTGTTATTGACTGTCCACTTTTTAATTTCACGTGCAACTCTGTTGTTGTTTGTGTCGCACTGCTTTGCTTTATCTTGGCCAGGTTGCAGTTGTAAATGAGAACTTATTCTCAACTAGTTTACCTGGTTAAATAAAGGTGAAAGAAAATGTTAAAAATCAATGGAAGATGTTGCCCAATCCAGGTGTGGAAAGCTCTTAGAGACGTACCCAGAAAGACTCACAGCTGTAATCGCTGCAAAAATCCCACTTTGTAACGCAACAAAATGTGGAAAATGTCAAGGGGTGTGAATACTTTCTGAAGGCAGTATTTTATTAAATCATGTAAAAACACACTAACATATGATGTCATTTACAGTATACAGTAAAATAAAGGCCATTACAACATAGTCAAGTCAAACATATCTTACACAGCTGTCTTGCCATGCCATTCTTTCTGTTTTAGTCAAACCGATTTTCACCCAGATTAGGATAATAAATTCAAAAGCTACAATTGAAGAATTTCCATAAATCTTAAATCTATTTAGAATAATTCTGTTCTTATGGTTTTATACTATAAAAACAACCAGTAGAGAATGACATGTCAAAAATATGGACAGGTATAGTCTCATCAGAAGTCCTTGTGCTCCTTTATATAGGTCTATGGTTCTCCTCCTGACCCATGGCACTGGGACGGCCCTGGTCCTGTCACCTAGTGTGGAGTGATGAGCAGTAGCTCTGGAGGCTTACTGAGAATGGCCTGTGGCTGTGCTGCTTTGGAGGAGAACACACTCTATCCTGTGGATCCTGGCAGCGTGGAGGATCATCACAGGCTTCTGCTCTGCCAGCTCAGCTGACAGTCTGCCAATACGCTCCTCCAGCTGTAAATGACAACACAAAGAGCATGAAATTAATCTGGAAAGACTACAAAATAACAGGAAAAATTGTTGCATGATATAGCATGGTTATTATGTGCTTGACCTGTTGTAACTTTTGAATGTTCTTGTTTTCATAGCTGAAGATTTATGGCTCAAATTAAATTATACCTCCAGAAGAATGCGTGCTAAATCAAAGCCATCCATTTAGTTATTCATCAAAAAGTGGATAGGAAACATGTTAATAAAATATTGCTTCTTGTTTTCGTCAAGGACTGGTGAACAGCCAGTAAAACGACAATTATTTTTGTTTATAAATCCTTATTTGCTCTGCCATTGTGGCCTGGTCACCACTAGTAACCACAGCCACAAAGTAATGAATCCAGCCTATTTCTAAAATGTATCTTCTTAAAATGTGATTTTAAACCTAACTTTAATACCACTGCTAACCATATGACTTAAGACCAAAAAGCTTTTTAAATTTTTTTTTTTTAATGAATTTTTACAATATAGCCCATTTTGATATTGTGGCTGTGGTAACTAGTGGAAACCTTGTGGCCCTTGCATATACTGTACCAATGACCTCAGCGTCTTCCCTTCAAGTCTTACCTGCTCCAACTCTTTGCGGATAGTGTTACTCTCCTCAGTTTCTCCCTCACTTCCACTCGTCTGCAGCCAGCTTCTCAATACTTCTTCAAGTCTTCGCCACGCCCTACACACATAAATCCATCAGAATGTATAAATGAGATCTATCAGAAATGTTAATCACAGAGCTGGGAGTCCTTACTGAAGTAGCTTGCGGTCCTGTTGGAAGCGCTGCATGTCCAGACGAATGTTGAGCAGCTCTCTGGTCCAGGCTAAAGTGGGATCCACATTCTCCTCCTCAGTTAACACATCTTCTCCATCAGACTCTGGCTGTTGATGGAGGGTGGAGAACTCATTGGGGGGCAGTAGTGAGGAGTCACTTTCCCATGAGCCACTAGGCTGCCTCACCTAAAAACAGATATTCTATAAAGAAATCTCATTGAAAACACACAGTAAAATGACTTTACATGTGTTTTTGGAATACAGTAACTTACCTTAGTTTGAGTGTGGGTGGCCATGAATGAGGAAGGGGGCAGGAGTAAGTCCTGGCCTAGTGATCCATGATGTGGGGCCATTGGGAAACTGAGATGGGGAGCTGGGTGTGCGTGTATGGGAGAGATGGGGAGGGAGGCTGTAGTAGGGTAAAGGTTCGCTGTCCCTGGGACCTTGGTTTGATGTGGAAGAGGACTGGGTTTTTTATGTAGAGGAGCTGTAGGTGGGAGCAGCTCTTTGACCGGGGACTCAAGCAGATCTCTAGGCCGCCGTGGCTGCAGTCTAGAAGCACGCACCGCCACCCTGCACACAGTTATAGAGCTGCTGTAAGACTGAGCATAAGAATTAGAGACATAGTTTCCCAGGCACACATTAAGCCTTGTTCTGGACAAAAGAAGTGATTCATATGGGGATTCTCCATTGAGCATTCTTTTTAGTCCAGGACTCTTAATTGGTATCTGGAAAACCCTCCCATAATGTTCAGGGCCTGATGTTTGCATAGTAACTGTGCCCGCTTACAGGTGGTTGAGGATGCCGTCTCCTGCTCTCTGCTCCACTATGCCACTCTGGGTCTGTGTACGGCTGTGGGTGCGGCACTCTGGGTCAGGGCTGGGTAAACAGAAGGTCACACTCTTGGGGGGCACTGCTATCGCTCTAGGCGGTCTCGCCCTGTGTGGTCCACTCAGGGCCCGCTGTTTCCACTGCATGGCACAACGCAGCACCACCCTCTGGAGACGCCGCAAGCTCTGTAGATCACAGACAAGACAGGCTTGATCCAGTGCCACACAGAGACACACAGACATTCAGGCAGGCAGGCAGACATACTATCAGATAATCAAACACAGCAAGTGCTCACACACACCTGCTCCTGGCTGTGCAGTGCTATGTTGGTGCTGAAGCTGCCCATGTGAGCGGCGTGTGTGAGGACGTGGGCCACTCCTTCCCTCAGCAGCTGATCTCTATAGAACTGGGCAGCCTGGGCCAGCCTTTCCTGCTTTCTGTCCTGCTCTGTGACCCACAGTCTCCAGGCCTCCAGCACCTAGATCAGAACACACCAAGGGATCAGACGTCTCATTCAGTATGTCTGATGAGTCTTCACTCTTCTATATGTTTCCACTATTCATTATGTCTATAGAGTCTACTGTATGTTTTCACTTCAATTTCCTTTATTCTAGCTGTGACCTGGATATCATCAATGAGGACTTTACACGCGCCAGCCTGGTCACAGATCTGATTGTGCGGTCTTGCTAACGCCAATGGTCATTGGCAAGACAGCACAAAAAGATCGGACCCAGGCTATACATCCACAGGGTCAACAGTAGTCATGCAGGAGACAGAATTCCTCCACTACAGACAAACAGAGAGAGAGAGGGATAATATATCCTAGGTTTTAAGTTGGGCTGAAGGCCAGCTGCCAGTGAAGTATGTGTGTCCAGGTATTACCTTGGCCTGCAGACTGAGGGACCAATGCCAGAGGGCCAGTTTTGTCTGCTCAGCCTCTGTCCTTCTGTGCTGCAGCTGTGCAGGCCAGGACCAGAGGAGAACAGCACACTTAGATAACAGCCAGGAGTTCACCAAGACAATCAGAGGCTTACAGACCTACCATTGAATGTTTATATAATATAATAATCTGGCCTTTCTTTAAGACAGTAAACATCAGAAAATACTTTTTTTCAATTCCATCAATGTATTTAAAAGTGACTTGAACAAAAGTTCATGCAAATCTTGTCAAGGAGGCCTTTAATATTTGAAATAAGCATGTTAAAACAGGAATTCATGTTAAAACAGCAATAAGTTCACCACAATTTTCCAGTGTGCAAAGAAGAGCTGGCATGTTTTCTGTCTCAGCAGCAAGTAGCCTCTCCCTTTCATCACCTAGAGAAGGACCACATAAACAACACAATACTAACACAAACCTACCTAGGATCAAAATGTATCAAATAGCACACTGTAGACTCAAACACAGGACCAAATGCAGTATCCATCTACCTTGTAGCTCTGCTGATGCTGCTGGTACATAGTCCATGATCTGAATGTTCTGCAGAGAAGAAAGTGGTGGTGGAGCCTTATGGCTTTCTCCATGCCTATACTGTCCTCCACAACCTCTCTGCTTCGCTCCCTCCATCTCCTGAAAGTCGCCTCCTGCCTCACTGAGACATAAAAAATTATGGCAATAGACTTCACATGTCAACGGAGGCTTTATTCAATGTGCCGGGAGAGTGATCTAACAGAAAATAGCATTAAATAAGGAACAATTTGTCTCCATCTGCTTCACTAAGAATTGGAGCCATAGCAAAGTATTTCTCTACCTTTATCCATGTGAGTCTGAGCCTTGCTCACCGCCTCTCTCTGCTGGTGACGGTTTGACACTGCACAAGATGTGGCTTTCCTCCATCCCAACAGCATCTGTAGGAAAATAAATTAGGCACATTTGTGGGTGAGCAGTAGTTATAGCCACGGAATCAGTCTTGGTAACATATGAAGCTGTAGATAGGTCTTACAGCAGCTCCAATACCTTAACCTGAACGCAGTGCTGGTAGTGGTTCTCTGCTCTCTTCTCTCTGCTGCTGGCTGCTGCCAACAGGGCTACATTCTCCTTCCACACACGCAGAATCCTCCTGGGAACACATAATACAAGTGTCAGTTAGAAATATTGCAAAATCAAAATTACAAGTAAGAGATCGTGGATAAAGAGGTATAGATAGAGACTGTGACTCTATTTAGGTTGATACCTGAGGAAGTGTTTCTGATGTTGACTGTTGCGCTCCTCTACATGCTCATAGACCTGTTGTCTTCGGAGGTGATGCTCCTACGGGTGATAGGCAAAGAGATTACAGCACGTACCACAGGACACACACAAACTAACAAAGCGGAGCCCATTCCGTGTGCACCAAGCAGGTCAGAAGATGCATGATGACCAAATTAAATGTTGCTGTGCCAGTTTACAAAGCACACCAATATAAGTGTAGACTTGTGTCATTTATTACAGTTAATGTGAGGTCTGTTGTACCTTCCAGGCCTGTAAAGTGTGTTTGAGAAGTCTGTGTTCATAGTAACTGTCCATCTGATCCAGCCTGCTGTTCTTCTCTGTTCTGTGCTGGACATACTGACACATCAGACAGAGACAATGTGGGATAATTACTCTGGACAAACCAAAACATTACAGCATGGCTAATGGTAGATTATGTATGGCAAAATACTGTACCTCACTCCAGCCACTCAGGGCGCGTCTCACACAACGCACATCACTATGTCGACCTGCCTGCTCCTCTCGTTTTCGCCTTATGAGATGCATACGAAAAAACACAAATATACAAACCAAACACACATATACATGAAGGATTAAGGCAAAATCTCAAAGGATATTCAATTGTCAATCAAATCCAGTTAAGAATAATCTGTTAAGAATCTGTAATAGTTAGGACTGAAAACATCCTATATCATGTATACCGTATATGTCGGAGTACCTTTAATTGTGTATATCAAACGATATTTCTGTCATGTAATTCTGTGTATAAAAGTACCATGCATGTAAAATATATGAATAATGTACATGTAAAAAAAAAAAAATGCTGTAAAAAAAAAATACTTTTGTCCTCCGGAGAGGGGGGTGGGGGATGGGCCCAGAAAAAAAATAATAAGAAGAAGAACCTCACACTTGTCTACTTCTTTCTGAACAGGTTGGTCCCAAACAGTCAGCATCAGGTCATTAAAGTAAAATACAATAAAAGTTGTAAGATATCATCGTGATCCTCACTGATATTTCAGTGAACTGCCAGTGGTATAGTACCTGTCCCGGATCACAGTGACATTGTCCTTCCACTGGCTGAGTGTGTTGTGGACTAGAGTACGGCGGTACAGTGTATCAGAAGCTCTCTGCTTCTCCCTCTCCTGCTGTTGTTGCCTCGCCCTCCGCTGCCAGTGGTCCCAGGCTCTCATCAAACACGACCTCTCCTCATGCAGCAAGGCCTAAAGGGCAAGACAGGTGGGCCCTCTTCGGTTATTTGTCTGTACCATGACGGTGTGTTGTATGTATATCTTTGAGTGGTATTTTTGTGTGCATGTATTGTGACTGTGTATTTTACCACCCTCTCAGCCAGTCTCTGCTCCTTCCTCTCCTCTGAACGTCCCCACCAGGTATAGAAGGCCCAAGTGTACTGATGCTGCCTACAGAGGGTTAGAGGGGGTCACACACTAACACAAACGTCATCCTCACAAGGCTAACTGTATGTTGTTCATAATTATAAACTGGGTGGTTCGAGCCCTGAACGCTGATTGGCTGACAGACCGTATACCATGGGTATGACAAAACATTTATTTTTACTGCTCTAATTACATTGGTAACCAGTTTATAATAGCTATAAGGCACCTTGGGGGTGTGGTACTCCAGGCACTCCGCTTTGCATCGTGCATTAGGACAGCCCTTACCCGTGGTATATTGGCCATATACCAAACCCCTCGGGCCTTAATGCTTAAATGTAGCAGGGACCTTAATCAAATTAGGGGAATTCAGACCTGAGTTACACTTAATTCTCTCTACAAGTATTCTGACCTTAGAAAGCGCTGTCCATTTCTATTTGTTAGGCTTTGAAACAACATCCCCCACAAACATGTTTTACAAAAAAGAAACTTCGTTCTTCAATTTGATCATCACAGTGAGGTGAGTTTTAAAAGTACTATAGGCCTACTGTTCTGATGTGTTTGATATGATTTCCAATGGCATTGATGTCAGAGTGGTTAGAGGGACAATAGAGCCATGAGTACCAGTCCATTAGGACCTGATGGAGGGACAATAGAGCCCTGAGTAGCAGGCCATTAGGACCTGATGGAGGGACAATAGAGCCCTGAGTAGCAGGCCATTAGGACCTGATGGAGGGACAATAGAGCCCTGAGTACCAGGCCATTAGGACCTGATGGAGCGATAATAGAACCCTGAGTAGCAGGCCATTAGGACCTGATGGAGGGACAATAGAGCCCTGAGTACCAGGCCATTAGGACCTGATGGAGGGACAATAGAGCCCTGAGTAGCAGGCCATTAGGACCTGATGGAGGGACAATAGAGCCCTGAGTACCAGTCCATTAGGACCTGATGGAGGGACAATAGAGCCCTGAGTAGCAGGCCATTAGGACCTGATGGAGGGACAATAGAGCCCTGAGTACCAGGCCATTAGGACCTGATGGAGCGATAATAGAACCCTGAGTAGCAGGCCATTAGGACCCGATGGAGGGACAATAGAGCCCTGAGTACCAGGCCATTAGGACCTGATGACGGGACAATAGAGCCCTGAGTACCAGGCCATTAGGACCTGATGGAGGGACAATAGAGCCATGAGTACCAGTCCATTAGGACCTGATGGAGGGACAATAGAGCCCTGAGTACCAGTCCATTAGGACCTGATGGAGGGACAATAGAGCCCTGAGTACCAGTCCATTAGGACCTGATGGAGGGACAATAGAGCCCTGAGTAGCAGGCCATTAGGACCTGATGGAGGGACAATAGAGCCCTGAGTACCAGGCCATTAGGACCTGATGGAGCGATAATAGAACCCTGAGTAGCAGGCCATTAGGACCTGATGGAGGGACAATAGAGCCCTGAGTACCAGGCCATTAAGACCTGATGGAGGGACAATAGAGCCCTGAGTACCAGGCCATTAGGACCTGATGACGGGACAATAGAACCCTGAGTACCAGGCAATTAGGACCTTGTGGTAGTTAGCAAGTTGGGTACTACCAAAGCATGTCCAGAGTGCATTAAAGGAGATTACCGTGACACAGTGGTCACATGGAATTTTACTGCGGCCATGACTCATGACTGCCTGTGTGGTGGTAATATGGTCACCGCAACAGCCCTAGGTCGAGCGAACCTGTTGGTTCCAAGTGGAAAAACATCTAGGCCTACATTCCTTTGTCAGATAGAAATAACAGAATTCTCCATGCACTGTAATTTATGAATTAATTACAGTTATTGATACGTAGGTGCCCATAGAATATGTATGCCTATTTTCACAATTCTATATGTATTGTGATTTGATACTGCGATTTTATTGCGAGTTGACGCTCCAAACATATTGCTCTGTATGTTTCTGCAGAGGCACAAGAGAGAACATAAAAAAATGAGTTATCATCAGTCATGGGAATAAAGGTGCTGAAAACATGTGGCTCAATATTTAAAAAGAAGATGGAGAACAAGCTATAGGATGGAAAATACCAGAGTTTTAGAGCTGGTACAGCTGATTAGTGCTAGCTACAGCAACCACCAACAAAATATATGAATATATATCAAGATATATAACTGTTTAAATGTTTTCCCCCATCACTATTGATAAGAGCTAGGTAAATGAGTAATATGTTTGAGAAGGGGATTGTACATACAAATAGCAATTGTTTGAGGATTTTCCCTTCTGATAGCTGGAGACTAATGTGAAACCAATCATGGAAGCAAACTGAGAAGTATAATAACATGACAGGCATTTCTGCCCCTTTCCCACAGTGAAGTATAAAATGCTGTGACTTTATGCACAATTTCAATCGTATGGCCTAAGCATTGCACAATGACAGTCACACTCTCTAATGTTTTAATTATATGCCCCAACTTTCTATTTCCTACTGTTCTATCATGTTAAATATTAGCCACTATCAGTATCGACCGTCAGTTGGCCACACATATTCAACTGCCGATTTACTGTTAGTTCCCTTCAGTTGGTACAGTTCGTATCATTACATTTCATTACATTGTTTCATTTACCTTATTTGCTTCCTCTGTAAACACTGCCACATCCGTGTGGTTGTTGCTGACGAACACTAATAATAGTTGATCATATTTAAAGTTTTAAAAATGTTGGCTAATTAAATCATTATGGAGCACAGACCAAGCTATTACAGCTTGAACCTGACGCATGGTGCAATGCTTGGCCGTGTCATCACACAGTTCCATGGTCAGCGCGGGCAACAGGCCAGGGTATACTACTACTGTACACTGTTCTTCCTATTATAATTCTATGTACATTCATCTTCCAACATTACCATGGGTTGAAGAACTGAATGTGGCATTTTTTTCTTTCATGCCTGAAGGCTCTCCAAACCCTATTTCTCCATTAAGTAGCCCAGGGCCCATACCATAAAAACCTCCTTAATCATACATATTGTGTTCTAAAACTGAGATAAATATGCACATGTTCTTATAACTATCTTTCATTGATCTCCAATCTGAACGCATCCTAATGTTGTGCCAATCAAATTCAAATGAAAGTTACCAGTATAAAAAGGGATTGCTTTAGAGAAATGAACAGAAAAACCAATTGAAGAAACACTCCCTAATCAAATTGGTATGCCACCCAGTGTGAGTTTTCTAGGGTTGATTTAAATGTAACCTTGTTACACATGTGCATAAGTATGAATACCAAAATGCGTAAAAAGGCATACATTTCCTAAGTCTAAATCGTCCACAAAGCATCTTATAGTAGTAGTGCTGATCTAGGATCAGACAAGTGACACATTATCCTAGATCACCACTAGGTCAGAAACAGGATGGAACTCACTTATTATGGAGTTGTGCAATCTCTGTCCTCTCCCTATGCTGTCTCCTCTGGCAGGTAAACTCAACCCATGAGTCAAGACACTGTGGAAAGATGTGGTCAGCAAACCAGGCCTCAGCACGACGCTCCAGCCCCTAAAACCACACACAGTCCACACAATGCCAATGAGTGGAATGTAAGAGTGTGTGTGTGTGTGTGCACATGTGTACAGGTGAGTGTACCTGCATGTGTCTGTGTTCAACAAGCTGCTCTCTCCAGTGGCACAAGCAATTGCTCTGCAGTGAAGTGCTGTCAAAAGATGGCATTAATGAGATCAGAAGAACATGCATCATAGAAATAGCATTACTAATATGAGAAAGTGTATCATCAATTCATAAATGTGTGTATATGCATGTCTGTGTGTATGTGTGTGTATGTGTATGTGTGTGTGTACCTGTGGTGGGTCAGTGCCATCTGCATCTGCATCTGAAGTCCCCGATCTTCAGCTTCCTCAAGACGTTGCTGCCAGAGTCTCCAATATCTGCATGTTACCTACAGAAAACACACGCAGAAATGTTGTTTGAAAAACATGAATTGGGTGTCATACTTACTCTGTACTGTTAGAACAATTGTAATGATACTAATGCTGGGTGGCTTCATGGATATTAGCTACAGTATAATAACAGTTACAGTGTGATGATGATGCTGGACAGCGATGTTCTTGTTGAGACGATAAGTTTTGCTCCGAGTGACATTGAGGGTCAGACTTCTCAATCCAGTGTCCTGTAGTAGACAGAACAAGTTGAAGTGAGAGAATTAAGGAATACTCTATGGTAGTGGTTCCCAACTCCAGTTCTCAAGTACCCCCAACAGTACATATTTTAATTGTAGCCCTGGACATGCACATCTGATTCAACTTGTCAACTAATCATCAAGCCCTCAATGAGTTGAATGAGGTGTGTTTGTTCAGGGCTACAATGAAACTGTGTACTGTTGGGAGTACTGGAGGACCAGGGTTGGGAAACACTGCTTTATGGTACAGTAACCAGTCTCTATGGATGTCCATAAACATTCATCAGATCAGTGCTCCTCCATCTTACCAGTAGATGGCGGTGTTGGTGTTGACTTGCAGCCTGGTCTCTTTCAGACTCCTGCATGCACATCCTCCTGTCTGCACAGGAGCTCAGGAAATGGTCAAATAAATTCAGAGAAGTATGATGTTGCAGTAGATGAGAAAAGTTGAGAATTGCCTTATGCTGTTCTTGTAGTAGTGTGTGACTCCACACCAGGCCCTGGTGTTTTACAATGAGTGTGTGTGTAGTAGGATACAGTGTCTCCAGTGCTCCAGTGCCCTGCGCTGTGTGCTGCGTTGTGCCAGTCTATAAGAAGCCTGCCCTCTGTCCACCTCTCTCTGTCTGCTCTGTAGTCCACTTTTCCACACAAACCAATACCTCCTGACCAACTGGAGTTGCCAGGCTCGCACCGCAACATCTGAAACACAGGAGGTAAACAATTATATGAGAAGGATAATGACAACAGAAGTAGTGTTTTTCACTGGAAGTTCTAGAGGATTTGAGAGTTTGGTGTTTGTTTTTGAGACCATCTAAAATCATCAAAATTTGTCAATATACAGTATGTTTCTGAAAAAATGTGAGTTTAATCCTAGACCAAAATGTCCAATGATTGTGACAGAAGACCAACAGTACATATGATAAATAGATTAACAGAAGATGAGACCTTGGGGTTTCCTCTTAGTTTGGCGGAGGTGAACATAGCTGATCCAGCCACAGAGACCCTTTCTTTGCATCCCATGTATGTAGTGCAGTGAAGCCTTGGACTCCCTCTCTCTCCAACTACAGGCGAGCATGTACACTTCTCTCCACTGAAGCCATGCCTAAGACACAACAAACATACATGTTCAAGTCCTTAAGTCTGTTGACGCACTCATGCGTCAATCTAAGTAATTTAATTGACAAAATCCCCATCAAAATCCGTCAGTTTAAACTAGAGATGTACGTTTTTTTGCATGGGCTGCATCTCAATCCTCAAGGCCTCTGTCGGCCTCCCACATCTGTGTTGGAAGGTGGCCGAGCTACAGCTGTGTTTGTCAGACCATGAGACATCCTGAAAATCGGTCTTCTCACGAAAATAGTTTGGCCAAGAAACTAATTGGACCACTCTATGGTAAGCAGAGACTCTAACGATGGCGTTCTCCATTTTGCTCTACGACCTCCACGTGACTTGTCTGAAGGTAACCCATACAAATTAATGGAAGTATGGAGATTTGAGTTTTGTGCCAACAAAAATAAAGGGTTAAATATGTGTCAAAAAAACAAATATTGCCTTAGCTTTCTTATATCGCCTAGATATAGGATGGACACTTCAAAACCTTGTTTCTTATTATTTAATTTTTGACTGTCTTTGCCATTTATGAATGTGTTATTCAATGGGTTTCTATGGGCTATAGTTCTAAAGGCCAAATTTGATATTTTATCAAATAATTTAACATGTTCTTTTGATACCTAAAGGGGTCCTAAAATTCCAAATCAAATAGCTAAATGATCTATGGTATGACCATCTTAAAACAACCCCCCCCCCACCCCCGGCTTAGATGTTAGTCCAATAAAATGTAACATTTTAATTCACCATCACCTAGGGAATGGTACGGATATGTGTGGGATGTACAAGATGTGCTCTACTCACTCTGCCCTGTAGCGTCAGAGCCCAGTGCTGCAGTGCTTGGTCCTCCATAACACAGGCATCATATCTCCTCTGCAGCCCAGTCTGCCACACAGTCCACATCCAACTGTATTGGGGGAAATACACATAAGCATTAACACAGGTTGCCCCCTCCCCTTTCACTTACATTTAATCAAATGGTCAATCATATATAAATCAGTCACACAATGACTGTGTATGCCGGAAGTTCACTAACCTCAGAGTGACTTAGTCAGTGTATTGTTCCTGATTCAAAGTAATCCAAAATAAATAAACAAAACAGCATTTATCAGTTATAATGCCTCACCGTAGAGCTGTGAGTTTCCGGAACTGAAGAGCAGATTCTTGCATCCTGTGTTTCATCCTCCTCATCTCGATGTACACTTCCCAGCTGTCCCAGGCCACACGCTGACACCACCTCTCAGCTGGCATACAGGAGAAACTCTAATTACTGCTGTGACTCCTAACATGCCCTGCCAGCCACTACTGCTGGGGTCCATCATTTTCCAGAGGGAGACATTCACCTAGATTAATACCGAAACCACAAAAGCCAGTCCATACCAAAACATGTTGCTTTTTGGAATATCCTCCTCTCCTCCTTCTGTAAAGACACAAACCTCTGCCAGCCATGGAACACCTGGTTATACAGATAATATCTACAACACAGGAAAGACAGCATCATCAGTTTCCACATTGGCCAAACTATTGTTGGCTGCCATACAGCGCCTTTGGAAAGTAGTCATACCCCTTGACTAGGGAGGTTGCAGTCCCACACAGGCAGGCAGTCATGACCTCAGTAAAATTCCATGTGACTATTGAGTCAAGTTAAGCTCCTTTTATGTACTCTGGACTTGCTTTGGTACTACCCAACTTGCTAACGACCATCAGGTCCTATTGGCCTGGTACTCAGGGCTCTATTGTCCCTCTTAACATTGATGCAAATTAAATAAAAAATCACATCAAACACTTCTCATCAAAACAGTAGACCTATCATACATTTAAAACTCACCTCACTATGATGATCAATTTGAAGAAAGAAATTCAACAACAGGTTGAAACAGTGTAAAACATGGTTGTTTTGGATGTTGTTTCAAAGCCTAACAAAAAGAAATGGACAGCGCTTTCTAAGGTAATGATTAATTCAAAACACCCATAGACATAAAATTATGATTGTTCCATTATACAATACATAGCCTACCACATATTACACATGGCAGAAAAACATAAAACAAAACTGATTTAAGATGTCTTTGGTACATAATTGGTCTAGCCTTTGAGTGTGGACTATATTATTATGCATACTGGATGGACTGGTTACCTTATGCTACGCTCCAACATTTCTATCCATGAGTCTGGGAGAGAACGTATAGCCCTAGGCGATGCTGTTGGGTCATTGATTGTGCAGGGTGACTTACAGTTAGCCTATAATTAGTGAAATTGTATTTTGAATAGCCTAGTAACAGGGATTTTATTATATTTTCATAATTCATTGGGTGACACATTACCTTTAGCTATACAGAATATAGAATCCTCTCTCCTTTATTCCTTTCTCGAGCGTACAGACAGGATGTCAACAGTTTAGTGAAATATGTTTTGTTGCAAAAACATGTTACTAATGATGTTCCCAAACAGATTTCACTTGGTTTCCCAAATTAAGCACTGAGTAGCTGCAGGAACAAGGTTGAAGAGCCCATGGCAAACAGCGTTTGGGCGGAGTATCACCTGTCAGGCAGCGAGAGCATGCTCCTCAAACAGTGGTTGATACATGGAGTGAAATAAGTGTTCTTATGTTTCTCAGCTGCTCATATTAAGCACATGCTCCCGCTATTAAACCGAAGTAGTCTACAAAACGGACAGGTGGGAAAGCGCACGGCTTCCATTCGCTATTCGAGTGCATTTAAATTATATGTATTTTTTCCCCCTGCCCCTTTGATAATGGGCAATTCTAAATCAGAACAAATTTCATGACTGCCACAGCCCTACCCTTTTCCACATTGTGTCGTGTTAGAGCCTGAATTCAAATGGATTAAAAAAACTCACCCATACACACACAATTCCCCATAATGACCAAGTGAAAACATGTTTATAGAAATGTTTGCTAATTTATTGAAAATTAAATACAGAAATGTCTCATTTACATAAGTATTCACAACCCTTTTCTATGACATGCCAAATTGAGCTCAGTGCATCCAATTTCCTTTGATCATCCTTGAGATATACGGGTGAAGGAGTCAACCTGTGGCAAATTCAATTGTTTGGACATGATTTTGAAAGAAACACACATGTACTATATAAGGTACCACAGTTGTCAGAACAGAAACTAAGTCCAAGGAACTGTCTATAGATCTCCGAGAAAGAATTGTGATGAGGCATATCTGGTGACGGGTATAAAACATTTTGAGTGTTGAAAGTTTACAATCGCACAGTGGTTTCCATCGTTAGGGAATTTTAAAAATATGGAACTACCTAGACTCTGCCTAGAGCTGGCTGTAAAACCAAACTGAGCAACCGGGCAAGAAGGACCTTGGACAGGGAGGTGACTAAGAACCCAATGACATAACTACAGAGTTCCTTGGCTGAGATGGGAGAACCTGCTAGAAGGACAACAGCCTCTACAGCACTTCACCAATCTGGGATTTATGGGAGCGTGGCCAGACGGGAGCCACTCCTGAGGAAAAGGGAAGGGCTTGCACGCCTGTAGTTTGTAAAAAGGCACGTGAAAGACTCAGATCATAAGGCAAAATATTATGTGGTCTGATGAGACAAAAATGGAACTATTTGGCCTGAATGCAAAGTGCTATGTCTGGAGAAAACCAGGCACAGCCCATCACCCGTCTAACATCATTCCTACTGTTAAGCATGGTGGTGGCAGCATCATACTATTGGGATACCTTTCAGTGACAGGGACTGTGAGACTAAATATAGAGGAAACAATGAATTCCAAATACAGGCACATCGTTGATGAGAAACTGCTGAAGAGTACAAATGACCTTAGACTGGGGTAAAGATTTACATTTCAACAGGACAATGACCCCAAGCATGCAGCCAAAGCAATGCTGGAATGGCTTCACAACCAGAATGTTAAAGTCCTTGAGTGGCCCAGAATTGAATTGCATTGAAAATCTGTGGAAAGTCATGACGATTGCTGTTCACCGCCGCACTCCATCTACCTTAACAGAACTTGAGAATCTGCAAGGAAGACTGGGATAAAATCCCCAAATCCAGATGTGCAAAGCTGATACATACCCAAGACGACTCAAAGCTGTAATCACTGCCAAAGGTGATTCTACACAGTATTGACTCGTGGTGTGAATATTTATGTAAATGAGTTCAGTATTTAATTTTCAAAAAAAAAATCAAAAAGCATATTTTTAAGGTTGTCATTATGAGGTATTGTGTGAGAATTTTTTTTAAAATCCATTTTGAATTCTGTCTAGCACAACAAAATGTGGAATAACTCAAGGGGTATGAATACTTTCCGAACACACGGTACATCCCAGCAGGCAAAGCTGGTTGCAATGACGTCATTAAATCCGTAAGTACTGATGGGCATGTATCGTCACCCCACAACTGAGCAGCAGCGGTTAGAGACAGACACTGACCTGTAATGGCACTCTGCCCTCACTGTGAGGCTCCACTCCCTCCTGGCTGTCCACCACTCATCCTTCCAGCCCCCCTGAGCCCGCTGTAGCACCACTCTGCGATGGTGAGACCTAGATATTGGAGAAGGTAATAATCTTCCAGTTAGAGAACAGGCTACACACAGTGGATATATTCACAGCATCAGTGCTTGACTTGGGCAGGAGGTCACCAGAGCGGAGTACCAACACCTTAAATGTTCTACTGCTTAAGATCCTCTTCCTCTTATAGAATATTAGCTTAAAATTATTTTGGCGCTCCTGCACCTAATTGTAAACAGTACATCCACCCAAAATGCCTGCACCTAATTGTAAACAGTACATCCACCCAAAATGAGTACCAACAACTATTTCAGTCCAAGTCAAGTACTGCATAGCATCAAGAGCTTAACCAATGTTATTTTCCCACTATCTGACATTGTAATCCATTAAATTCAAGCAGTGATGTAATCTGGCTATTCCTCCACAGGACTGAGAAAGTGCACCTGGCTTTGTAAGGATGAACACGTCCAAAGGTCTTCTGCATCCATAGTTTGAGAAACTTCCGTGCAAGGTGCCTAGAAGACAAGAGTTTAATCTCAGGGATGGACAACTCAAGTCATGGAAGGGCGTTGTGTGTGCAGGCTTTTATTCCAGCCCAGCACTAAACATACCTTAAATATACTTTACAAAAATATAAACTTACGGTGCAAAAATTTCAACGATTTTAGTGAGTTACAGTTCATATAAGAAAATCAGTAAATTTAAATGAATTCATTAGGCCCTAATTTATGGATCTCACATTTACGGGCAGGGGCGCAACCATTGATGGGCCTGGGCGGGCATAGGCCCACCCACTTGGGCGCCAGGCCCATCCACTGGGAGGCCAGGCCCAGTCAGACAGAAATACTACTAAGTTTTATCAGCTGCCCAGGTGACTGGTCTCAGACAATCCTGCAGGTGAAGACACCGGATGTGGAGGTCCTGAGCTGGTGTGGTTACACATGGTCTGCGATTGTGAGGCCGGTTGTTCCTGCAGTCAACATGCCAATTACACGCTCCCTCAAAACATCTGTGGCATTGTGTTGTGTAACAAAACTGCACATTTTAGAGTGGCCTTTTATTGTCTCCAACACAAGGCGTCTAATGATCATGCCATTTTAACAGCTTCCTGTGAGGTGGATGGATTATCTTGGCAAAGGAAAAATATTCACTAACAGGGATGTAAACAAACTTGTGCACAACATTTTTGAGAAATAAGCTTTTTGTGTGTATGAAAAATGTCTGGAAACTTTTATTTCAGCTCATGAAACATGGGGCCAACCCTTTACATTTTGCGTTTATATTTTTGTTCAGTAAAGTATAATCAGGTGTGTTAGTGCTGGGATTAAACAAAAGTCAACACAGACTAACGTTACAGCCTTCAAATTCAAGTCATGGTCGATTGAATCTGGCCAGTTGGTTTATTTGAGGGGCTACTTCTCACCTTATTCTCAACTCCTTGAGTCTTCCACCTCGGTTCCAGGTGTATCCGACTTTATAACAAGATATAACATTGCGTGAAGTAATTTTTGCACCAGTTATATTTGACTTTTGGGTTCCTCTACCTCTAGAAGTCATTGCCACAACAGCTATTGAGTTAACCACCTGAGAAAGCTAGCTACTACCACTGACCGTCAATCAGAAGATTGGAAACTTCTTCAACTTCGTTAGCTGAACACACTGGCATTGCCGAACAAAAATCCCCCGAGCTTTCTCTTCATTATGAATAACGTACCATGAATGACTTTTCTTCATTCCCTAACCAGTTTCAAGTCGACAACGCAAATTGAACCGTTGCAACCGCCATAGAAAACGCAAACAGTGTTTTGTTCAGTGAGGTATATGAACGGTTTTGTTTGTTAAATCCAACTGTCACGCATACATTTTACCGCTGTGAATAGGAAGAAAATACCTAAGTACTTCCGGGTAACGGATCTGTTGAAATCGTGCAGAATAGCAGTCGCGTCCTCTATACGTAGTAAATTAATAATTAGGTCGAAAATTATTGAACTTTTGCAAAATTATAGTTATCATACAAAGAATAATGGCAAGTATTTCTATAAGACATTATGTTGTTTTTAATGGTAAACTCTGTTTATTGTGTGCGTAGTCCTATCATTTATTGCACCGTACACAATTTTCTGTATGTTGTATCGCGGTAAAAGGCAGGCCCATTCTACTTAGGAGCACTTTTTATTATTATAATTTTTTATTAACAACAAATCAATACAGGAAGTACATGTGGGAACACAAGTATATATAAATAATATACAATGGACAATTGGGATAGTGGGTAAAATATCACATTACACAATGACCTTAAGGGACATACATACACTCATTATTCTAACAGCTTTTTTGTTAGTATTAAATTGTCTTAAAATACAGTTCAATTTCTTTTTGTAAGGTAAGAAAATTTGTTTTTTTTGTTTGTAAATTTACATTTGTGACTATGAAATTTGCCCAAAATGTACTCAGGAGCACTTGAAGCTTCCAAATCCAAATATTTACGCCCAGAGGAGCGTCACTCCGCATGTTGCACCCCTTAGAAGTTACCTTCGCACCAAATCACCTGCTAATAGTAGAAATGTGGCATTCCATTATAAGGCAAGCCAAGAGTACAAGTATGGTATGGAATGGTGTTTTATTTTACACTGGAAATTAACAGAGTAGGCGAAAAATAGTTCAGTTATTCCTTTGTAATTAAGATATAGTCCTGAATTAGTCAGTCAGCAGACAGTTAAAGTTACAATACAAAAGTTCAGACTGGACTCTAGTTTTATGGACACAATCCATATTTTTTTCCTGCACAGTGCTATATTGTACCATATAGTCTCCAGGGATATAGGATCCAGGGTCACCATGCAAACTTTTTGTATTTGTGTTTTTATAATTTTTTGCAAATGTATTAAAAATGAAAAACAGATATACCTTATTTATATAAGTATTCAGACCCTTTGCTACGAGACTCGAAATTGAGCTCAGGTGCATCTTGTTTCCATTGATCGTCCTTGAGATGTTTCTACAACTTGATTAAAGTCCACCTGTGGTAAATTAAATTCATTGGACATGATTTTGAACCACACACACCTGTCTATATAAGGTCCTACAGTTGACAGTGCATGTCAGAGCAAAAACCATGTCATGAGGTCCAAGGAATTGTCCTTAGAGCGCCGAGACAGGATTGTGTCGAGGCACATATCTGGTAAAGGGTACCAAAAATTGTCTGCAGCATTGAAAGTCCCCAAGAACACAGTGGTCTCCATCATTCTTATATTGAAGAAGTTTGAAACCAAGGCCATTCTCGAGGGAAAAGGGCCTTGGTCAGGGAGGGGACCAAGAACCCGATGGTGAATCGTGCACATCATGCTTTGGGAATGTTTTCTCAGGGACTGAGAGACTAGTTAGGGTTGAGGGAAAGATGAACGGATCAAAGTACAGAGAGATCCTTGATGAAGACCTGCTCCAGAGCACTCAGGACCTCAGACTGGGGTGAAGGTTCACCTTCCAACAGGACAATGACCCTACGCACATAGCCAAGACAACGCAAGAGTGGCTTCGGGACAAGTCTCTGAGTGGCCCAGCCAGAGCCCGGACTTGAACCCGATCAAACATCTCTGGAGAGACTTGAAAAAATGTACAGCGACGCTCCCCATCCAACCTGACAGAGTTTGAGAGGATCTGCAGAGAAGAATGGGAGAAACTCCCCAAATACAGGGGTGCCAAGCTTGTAGCGTCATACCCAAGAATAGTAGAGGCTGTAATCACTTTCAAATGTGCTTCAACAAAGTACTGAATAAAGGGTCGACATACTTATGTAAATGTGATATTTCAGTTTTACATTTTTTATGCATTTGCAAAAATGTTTTTTTTTTTAAAACGTTTTTGCTTTGTCATTATGGGTTATTGTGTGTAGCTTGATGGGGGGAAACAATTTAATCCATTTAGAGTAAGGCTGTAACGTAACACAATGTGGGAAAAGTGAAGAGCTCTGAATGCACTGTATAACCAATATGAAAAACACTATTGAATTAAGCTGATTGGCCAATTTAAGTGCCGCAAAATGAGAAGCGACACTCATTGGGGTGTAAACTGTGGATTTGGAAACTCGAAATGCTCTTGAGTGGAATGGACACCCCGCCCCCCTTTACTGCGACACGACGTTCAAGCAATTATGTCTGTCCAATTGAAAGAACATACTGCATTCAAGCTAATTTAACCTTTTTTGATTTTGTTAAAATTCTAAGTCTGCTAACATTTCCTAATAACATTTGACCATTTCTATTATTATTTTTTACCATATTCATTGCGAGACTTTTGTTTTGAAGGGAACTCGCCGAGGTCAGGGCCTTTGATCTTGCTTATTCTTACTGTTTTCTCAGAGGTGTATATTTTGCAATTGCACCACGCACACTATTTGATCAGTTGAGAGGCTCATTGTCCGTCCAATCATTACGTTTCTTCTTCCTTAGAGGTGAAGTTGAAACCAGCGGGTTGAGCGAGTTTTACAGACGTCATGTTGAAGTAGGCCAGCTTTGTGCGATCAAGTTAATTTATTTTTAACAGAACGTTTGGTGCTTCTGTCATACCCTTTAAAATAAATAAAGATGCTGATCTTTATGGTGGCACCCTTGTTATTAAGTGACCGCGTGCTGTTTTACAAACTTACTCTGTGCAAACCAACAGACCACACACAAAACACGTACATTCAGTTAAGGGTGCTTTAAAGCACAGATAATCTTGCCCTAACATGACAGGGCACTGGTATAATTTACTAAGAAATAAAAATGTGGATGTGTTGAGTACCCTTTGGTTGGACAGGCCTACATGTCAAATTAGCAATCAAGGAAAGGGCTAGTTGGGTTTTTTTTAAGCATTGAAAGTGAAAATTATCAGCATTCATCGCTCTGCTATGGAATGATAACAATTAGCTGACCATACAGAAAGCCTGATATGAAATGACTCACTCATAAAAGACAAGCAGCCGTTTATATTTTATCTAAATATATATACATTATTTTCATAGCCAAAAGAGACATTGTCAAATACAGTAATGGTTTTAAGAAATTATTGATTATATTTCGAAATAGTTCAGCAAGGCATTAGTGATGGGCACTATATAATCAAGCCTACGAAGAACTCGTTCCGAACTAAGTGGTGATGAACGCAAATTCGCTGCTGCGACGAAACATATACCGAAGACAAGTCTACTTCGACAATATAACACGCCAGTATACTTTTGGATTTGTGTTCGTAGAAATATCACGGGCGTTGGCTCTTTGTTGAAAAAACGACCCTAGTTAATTGTAAGAAAACCGTGCACTTATTGGAAGGCTTTATCCCCAGCTAGCTAGCTGGCTAACTAGCCGTAGAGCTAGGTTAGCTAGCTAACATCTTTTGGCTTCATACGTTTTCTGAACAGAATTGTAAGTGATTGGGTACCTTTCTACATATACGTATCTGCAACTTTTTAAGAGTGATTTATGTTGGTGGGTTTGTTAACGTTACTTGACTGCTAGGCATTTATTATTGAACGCGTTAGTTGGGTAACTTGGCTATCAAATTATCCCACAACAAGTCGGCGTTCACAGGCTAGCTTGCTCAACTAAACTAAGTTTTGGCCTCTAAGTATGCTAACTAGTTGGCCAACTACATAACGTTAGTTAGCTACCAAGTAAACCAAACACGACGCCAATGGTCGTAACTTCAAACTAGATAGGTAGTTAGCTAATTGTTAGCCATTCATTGAATATTTGACGCCGGCTGGCTTAGTATCAGCGTATTCATGTCATCTGCCGGTACACCTTTCAATTAGCTAGCTAACGGTAGTTACACATTTTAGTGAGTCAGCTTGACCCTTGGTAATTTAGATGGATACTTCCAGTTGATTGACTGAGTGTCAGCTTTAAATTATTTAGCTTGCTAACTAATGATCGCCAATTTCCTAGCATGCGAACGTTAGTTGGCTACCTAATTGCCATCATTAGCTGACTTGGTAACGTTAATCGCCACTTCGCTATGCCGCTCAGGTATGGATGGCTGACTTGTTGCCAGACCAGTTTAGTTTTTCAATTTCGTCTTGTCTGCTTTTAAATCCAGGCCACGTCGGAGACCTCGCGTTAATGTGCTAAGAAAGGCGATGTATTTCTCGAATGTAGCTAGTGGGGATATAGGCTTGATCTTTGCGTGTTGATATGGACTATTTTCTTGTAATTACTACGCAACCTACTATTAAAATAATACCAGAATGATGTTTGAATATCCAGTCTTTATTCAGACTTTTCAGTGTCTTCCTCACCAATATAGAATTCACTTTCAGGGTTATGAATGTTTTACTTTTGGTAGATATAGTAGGCCTGTATGGGTTATTTCATAACTGTATGTCATTCTTTAACAGGTATACTACTATCTTAAAACAGAAGTTATATATTGGTTTGGCCCCCTGACGGAGTCATGGAAAGGGATGCTTGTGTAGAGGTGCAGGAGAATGGTGACATCGAGGTGGTCAAGGAATCAACTGGACCATCCCCTTACAGATATACCAAGGTATTTTGGCGATGCATGGCTAATATAAATAGATGGCTGCGCACCTCGCAGCACAACTTTGTGGGTTAACATAATTTGTCTTCCGACAGGAGGAGCTTTTGGAGATAAAATATTTCCCAATCTCTAATGAAAGGCCAGACTGTCTTTTGGAAAAATTTGACAGGTGAGTGTTTTTTAGATTGGGTCAAATTAGTCCAAAGTGTGAGCAAACACTTGTAGTTCTATGCCAACTCTTGAGTTGTTCCCTCTGGTTTAACTGTTTTTTTGGGGTGGGGGTGTCCAGTGATGGTGTGTGGGACCCTGAGAAGTGGCATGCTTCGCTGTACCCCACCTCGGAGTGCAGCTCTCCTGTGGATGGATATAAGAAAGACTTTGTGGATGATAGGATCCCTCTGAAACGTAGAATTGCAGGTAAATGAGTAATGTAGTATCATTTTCATAGCTGATATTCAAATGACTGGCATACACATTTAAAACATACTCCATGAGGTTGAGGGCTTTTGAGCTCAAATTTCTACAGCTGTCCTTAGACACGCCACCTTGCTTACTCTTACTATTCTTTGTAGAATAAGCTATGACTCATTAGTGTGAATGTTGAATGCTAACTGTTTTTTTGTGACACTGTTCTCAGATCCCCGTGAGCGACTAAAGGAGGATGACCTGGATGTGGTGCTCAGCCCACAGCGTCGTAGCTTCGGAGGGGGGTGCGTTGGCAATGCTTTGCCTGCACCCACCCGGCGCCCTGTCAGCCCCCTGGAGAATAAGGAGAATGAGAGTCTCCGGTTGGGTGTGGCGCGGCGCATCGGCAGTGGGCGCATCATGGCGGCCCGAGGGTTCGAAAGGGAGAGGGAACCCCGCGTGGAGAAGGAGCGAGACTTCAAGGATAAGAGGTTCAGGGTTAGTGTATGTCTGCTGCTTCCTGAGCTGCATTCAATTCAAACAGAATGACCCTAAAGGGACAAATAGTTATCTGTATGTACCTACACACAAAATGGCTATTTCTTGTGCCTCAATGGGAGGCCTACTTCCTGCAGTAATAAATCTAAATGACAATTGTCAGGAGCTGTGTACACATTCCACTCTTTGCTCTCTTTAAATATTTCCCATGGTATTTAGCAGCCTGTTAGATTTGGCGTATACCCGTTCTTCTTCCCTTTCCTGCAGCGTGACTTTGGGGACAAGCGTGTGTTCAGTGAGAGGAGAAGGAATGACCTGGAGGAAGAGCCGGAGTGGTTCTCGGGGGGCCCGACCAGCCAATCAGAGACCATTGAACTCATTGGCTTTGATGACAAGATCCTGGAGGAGGACAAGCGCAGACCCAAACGCTCCAGGAAGAGGACAGACTCTGTGAGAGAAGGCAAGTCATGCTGCATCATATCACCATTGGAGATCATGGGAATTGGTGTCCCCCAAAAAGGTTGTCTGGTGGCTGGGTCCAATCTGGTGTGCAGGTGGTTTGAGTAAAAAATAACTCCATATACTTTAAAATGAGTACTGGGGGGTGGTGGTATCTGATGCAACGTCAGATTCAATATTGTAGCTTCCATCAATGTAATTGTCTAACTTCAGTAGCCATTCAGCGATCAGTTTATCTTCAACCAGCAAGCTACCCCAATGGTTTGTTATGTGTTTATTCATTGTCATGTTTGCATTGTGTTCAGCAGTGGAATGTAACGGTGGGCTAGCAGAGGAGCATGTAGTGAGAGATTCTCACTCTACAGCAGACCAGGAGGTCCCTCACCCAGAGGTCCAACCAGAGCAGACATCAGGAGACTTTGACTTCAATGAGTTTTTCAACCTGGAGAAGACCATGCCAGGACTGGCCTCTGTAAGTCCTGGGCAGCACTGCATGTTTACGGTGTGTGTTTGGGGGCTATAAGGTGTGCACTGTGTTATACATCAACTTTAAATATACCATGCATTGGTCTGTAGTTGGCTACACATGGTCTTCTCATACACTGGAGGTTAGTTTCATGGTGTTATCACTTGGGACTTTTCTTTGTCTATTTGGATGAATGATGGTGGTATTGTCACCCTGTCAAGGACATTGTACTTTCTAAAATATTTTCTTGCTGTATTATGATTAAAAAAATTGCAGTGAAAGGTTGTAAGGGACCCAACCGGTTTCTCCTCCAGTGTGGTGGGTTTGTTAGTGTTCAGTCTAATGCAAATGTATGCCCATTGTGTTCCAGTTTATTACGTCACTTATTAGAATACCTTGCAAATTATTAACAAAGGGAGATAATTTCCCTATTTTATAGACATGGGATAGGGAAATAAAGAGCAGATTCAATGAATGAAGGATACACTACTGACAAAAAGCCTGATTGTGCACATGGACAGAGTCATAAATATAAGTGTCACACCCACCCTTTAGCAGTCTGCCACTCTGGACTACCAACTTGCCTCTGTCCTTATGTTGCAGATGATAGAGGATGTTCTGGGTGAGGGCCCTGTGTCGGCCAGCCGTTTCAGCCGGTGGTTCTCCAGTAACCTGAGTCCTTCAGGCAGCCGCTCCTCCAGCCTGCGCTCCACCCCCCACGAGGAGCTGGAGAGACTGGCCGGTAAGGAAGGGGCACACTTCTCGCATGGTCCCAGATCTGTTTGCTGTCTTGCCAACTCCTGTGGTCATTAGCATGACAATGACATAGGAGTTGGCAAGACTGCACAAACTGATCTGGGACCAGGCTAGAATTCTAGAATTCATCCCCGGGGAGGTGGGGGACTTCATTCCCTCCTTAGTTATGCCTTATGTTTAATTGTATTATAGAAGCGTAATTGAATAACATGAAATGCAATGCTTTTTTTTTTTACATTGAGGACTAACACATTTGTTATGGCCACAGATTAAGCCTAATCCTGAAATAAACACAAACTTAATTTGTCTAGGCAACTGCACCCTATTGTCTAAATTTGGGAAATTATTGGTTTACCCCTCCCTCCCTCAGGGCTGGACCCCCGCTGTACGTCCCCTAGCCAGGGGGGCCCTGTCCCCTACTTCACCCCTATCCAGTCAGTGGAGTGTAGGGATAAGGTGGACATCCTGGAGCTCTTACACAAGGCCAAGATAGACTTGAAACCCCTCCTCTCCAGCCTCAATGTTAACAAGCAACGGCTACAGCAGAGCAGTGAGTTATCCTTTACATAACCAGTACCTAAATTCCATGTCAACTACATCAGCTGCAAGACTACTACAACATTTGTCTTGTATAAAAATGTTTAGGTCTTGTGGCTAGTTCAGAATTTAAGACGAGAGTAATGGTTCGTAGGTTTTGGTCATTGGTATGATGTGCATGTTTACATTGCCCTTCTGCCTTGTCCCCCAGCTCACTCGGGCGTAGTTCTCTCTTTGGAGGAGGTAGAGGGGGGCCTGAAGGAGCTGAAAGTGGGCTCGGAACTTCACCACCAGATGCCACGAAAGGCCCACCAGCATCAGCAGCAGGGAAGCATCGGTGGCGGAGGCAGCACCAGCAGTGGCACACCCTTCATGGCTGAGCACCTGGAGCGGGCTCTAACAGGCGGTGTAGGCCCCAATGCAGGGCCCCCGTGTTCATGGGCCAGAGACCCTGACATGTCCGCCTTTAACAAGTTGGTCAGCAGCATGAAGGCAAGTGGAACACTGCCTAGCCACCCCAAAGAGAACCAAGTGAACAGCAACGTAAGTGTGCCGCTCTCGGCTAATCTTTAAAAAGCACTGATTGTCCTGTTGGTATGCTTCCAGCTGGATGTTTAAGCCCTAACTGCTTTGAGCTGCTTCGGGTAACCTAGAGTCTGGTAAACTGACCCACGTATGTTTTTCTGAGTGTGGCAAATGATGCATGAAAGCTAACATCCTAACCATTAAATCAAAACACCGAAGTCAGTACATCTGGGAAAGTGATGGGTATACATTTGTAAAGGAAAGTTCGAAGACTTCCTCTTTCAAGGGGTGTTCTGGATTCACAGGAACCTCGATGCAGTAACATGACAATCAAAGGATTGCATACAGATTTTCTTTACATTAACCCTTAACATTATACTTCTTATCAAATTCTACTGGATTATCACTGTCCTGTTAGTTTTGTACCCTGGTGAATGTCTGTCACTTTGATCTATGGACATGGCGGTATATCTACATTCAGGACTTTCATTGCCTCTAGCTGAGATGTATTTTGCTCTTCTCCATCCCAATGGGAAAATGTTCAGATCGACGATCAATTGTTGCTTTTTGTAACATAGTTTAATCTGTCGGACCAATGTTAGAATTATGTCAAATGTTATAGGGTGGTGGGTTGCACCAACATGGAATGTCTATTAAACTGGGTTAAAACAAGTTTTGGCTATTAATCTTGTTGCACCACATTTTAAATTAAATCCTACCTCTAATCTAAGTTTAATTTTCACTTGAAACCTAGAACCATTTTAAGCCTGTTGGTCAATGAATTTAAAAAAATGTGTGTGTGTGTATATATATATATATATATATATATATATACACACACACACTTTTTTCAAAAATTCATTGACCAACAGGCTTAAAATGGTTCTAGGTTTCAAGTGAAAATTAAACTTAGATTAGAGGTAGGATTTAATTTAAAATGTATATCTTAGATTGGAGATTATTTCTCAACTGCCACTTGAGGTGGTTTAACTGATAAAATGGCAGCATATATACTGTGGAGAGACTAAAACGAGTTCCTCAGAGAATAGACCAGTTAAATCCCGTTGCGTTTTAGGATAATTAACTTGTTATTCAGTGGGCTATTTACGTGCCCATTTTGTACACTTGAATTGGGTTTTATGATATTCCCAGCCTTGGTACGAATCGTGCTATGCAACATGCTGTAACAGGCCTGATAACGCTAACATATTAGTGAAGTAGCATTAACATTCGTTTTAACGTGCATTATTTATGCTTACTAAATATTGGGTCAAATTGTCTGTCATGGGGGTTATGGCGGCAGGTTAGCCTAGTGGTTAGAGCATTGGACTAGTAACCGGAAGGCTGCAAGTTCAAACCCCCGAGCTTGACAAGGTACAAATCTGTCGTTCTGCCCCTGAACAGGCAGTTAACCCACTGTTACATTTACATTACATTTAAGTCATTTAGCAGACGCTCTTATCCAGAGCGACTTACAAATTGGTGCATTCACCTTATGACATCTAGGCCATCATTGAAAATAAGAATTTGTTCTTAACTGACTTGCCTAGTTAAATAAAGTTTTTTTTAAATGGAGGGGGGAACTGCTGGGGAATCATCTCGCATATCTATTGGGTGATAGGATCAATTCCCTTGGACGGAGGCCCCCCTCCGGCTCCGGTCTGAAATAGCCCCCGCCTTTCCTTTGCCGAGTCCTTTCTGGATTTGCTTTTGCTTTTTTCCAGCCCGCTTTAATTTGATTTGGGTCCCTCTTTCCTTTAGTCCATGTCAATCCATTTACATTTGTCGTATTAAATGGCCCAGGTGTCTTACTACTTTTTGGCAGTCGTGTTGGTTGTCTTTTTATCCTCCAGTACATTACTAAATTCCTCCATCAGCTCCGGCGATATTTTCAATTCTTTCATAAGCGGAGAAATTTGAACTTGGACTTTCCATGATCTTGGACTTGACATGATCAGGTGGCTTGCGGACAAATATTGTACGCTAGCTAGCTTGGTTTATAAACTAGAGTAGCTAACAAATTAGTTTTCTGTCTAGTACTGGCCAATAACAGATTTTATTTCAAATCAGCCAACCCATGAGAACCTTTTACGATAGTTGCAGTAGTTCTAACGTTACATTGTTGTTTTATCAAGGAACAGCAACTTTGTGGCCTCGTTTGGCAATTTGGCTAGATACTTCGTTTCAGTTCACGAAATACCTTATATTGGTGTAACATGTATATATGCCATTTAGCAGACGCTTTTATCCAAAGCGACTTACAGTCATGTGTGCATACATTCTACGTATGGGTGGTCCCGGGAATCGAACCCACTACCCTGGCGTTACAAGCGCCATGCTCTACCAACTGAGCTACAGAAGGACCACATGTCACTAATCATTAGTTTTAAAACTGTTAGACATAGATTTACTGATCCAGATTTAAAATGAGGTGGTGCAACATCTCTAATCATTAACCTAGATTAGCTCTAATCCTATATTAATTTTAACCATGTTGGTGCAACCCACCCATAATGTCTTATACGTAACAATCTATGTTTTCCATTGGATGACCTCAGTCATTTCTAGTATTAAAATGGGATGTGTAACACAAACTAACCAAAGCATATGTTGGCTTCTCAAATGACTGCCTCGCCTGGTTCACCAACTACTTCTCAGAGTTCAGTGTGTCAAATCGGAGGGCCTGTTGTCCGGACCTCTGGCAGTCTCAATGGGGGTGCCACAGGGTTCAATTCTCGGACTGACTTTCTTCTCTGTATATATCAACAATGTCTCTTGCTGCTGGTGTTTCTCTGATCCACATCTATGCAGGTGACACCATTCTGTGTACATCTGGCCCCTCTTTGGACACTGTTAACCAACCTCCAAATGAGCTTCAATGCCATATAACACTCCTTCCGTTGCCTTAAACTGCTCTTAAAAACAAGTGAAACTAAATGCATGCTCTTCACCTGATCGCTGCCCGCACCCTCCCTCCCAGCATCACTACTCTGGATGGTTCTGACTTAGAATATGTGGAAATCTATAAATACCTAGGTGTCTGGCTAGACTGTAAACGCTCCTTCCAGACTCACATTAAGTATCTCCAATCCAAAATTAAATCTAGAATCGGCTTTGTTTCGCAACAAAGCCTCCTTCACTCATTCTGCCTAACAAACCCTCGTAAAACTGACTATCCTACCGATCCTTGACTTCAGTGACGTCATTTACAAAATAGTCTCCAACACTACTCTGACTGCATCCAATTTGCTATCACAGTGCCATCAGTTTTGCCACCAAAGACCCATATACTACCCACCACTGCGACCTGTGTGCTCTCGTTGGCTTGCTCTCACTACATATCCGTCACCAAACCCACTGGCTCCAGGTCTTCGCTAAGTAAAGCCCTGCCTTATCTCAGCTCACTGGTCACCAAAGCAGCACCCACCTGTAGCATGCGTTCCAGCAGGTATATTGCACGGGTCATCCCCAAAGCCAACACTTCGGCTGCCTTTCCTTCCAGTTCTCTGCTGCAATGACAAACGAATTGCAAACATCACTGAAGCTGGAGACTGATATCTCCCTCTAACTTTAAGCATCAGCTATCAGAGCAGCTTAGATCATTGTACCTGTACACAGCCAATCTGTAAATTGCACACCTGACTACCTCATCCCCATATTATTACTTACGCTCTTGCTCTTTTGCACCCCAGTATCTACTTGCACATCTATCACTCCAGTGTTAATGCTATATTGTAGTTATTTTTGCCTCTTGGGCCTACTTCTTGCCTACCTCTCCTCTTCTACATTTGCACACAATGTACATAGAATAATCTATTTTTATTTTCTTTTGTGTTATTGACTGTTTAACTCTGTTTTTGTCGTTTTGCTTTCTTGGCCAGGTCAGTTGTAAATGACAACTTGTGCTGAACTGGCCTACCTGGTTAAATAAAGGTTAAATCAAAATGTATGCATCAGAAAATGCCCAGTGGGATGGATTAAGTGTGTCCACTACAAAGACTGCTGTCTGATTGCACCACCTTCCACCCCATTTACAGCTCAATCAGCCCTCGAACCCTGCTGTAGTGCCCCTGCCTGAAGCCACAGTGCCTACCCAACAGCACAAGAACATATTCCAGGTGTGTGTGGTTTGGGACTAGCTTGCATGTGGGATTTTGATAGTAAGATGTAGCATGAAAGGATAGCATTATTTTGTTTGTTTAGGAATGGAGGACTCTCTGATTAGTGCTTATTTTATGATGTCTGTGTTGGTCCCATCTGAAATGTGTGTAAAACTGTTACAGGAGCTTCTGGGTGCACAGGGACCTCCCTGTAGAGGCTCCCCTTCACTCCTCCACAGCCTGCTGGGCAGCCCCAATGCCCCTCCACACCCTGGCCCTGGTCCTCAACACAGCCTGCTACAGCACAGGGGGCCCTCGCCTCCACTCTTCACACAGAGGGCTCCCTCTCCTGACTACTTCCATGGACGCATGCATCCTCCCGCCGGTAGAGATTACTCTTTGGAAGCTAAGACTAGGTTGTGTTCATTAGGGTATACCGTAGAAAATAAATGTTCAGAGTCTCTACCCTGCCCCTGTTTCAAGGCAATTTTCTTCCATTTGGTGCCTAATAACTACAGTGTAATTGAGTGCCTGCTTTTGTCTTGTGACCTTTTCAGGTTACCCTGTTGGTCCACAGCCCATGATTGAGGAGCAGTTCCCAGAGATCCATAGATCCTTCAGCCCTGGTCCTGGACATGGACCCACCCTACAACAGCAACAGGTCAGAGATACTCTTGTCTATCAAATTGCCCAATGAAGGGTCGGGCCAGGACGATACTAGTATCTCAACTCATTAGTATCAAACTGCGTTAACTTCTTTAGGAAAACAACCCTAATATTTGTATCACATTATCATCCATTTTATTTTCAAAGCTATAGGACACTATTTTACATACAACAGGTTTTAAAGGGCCTAAAGTCTGCTTTGTGTTTTCCTTTTTGTCATGGAAAAATAGTGATACTGGTATCATCCCGGCCCTAATTTTGGGACAGTAACACTTTTCTGAAGTAGGGCTGGGCGACATATCAAATTTGTTTTAGTGAAAAATTCCAAATGCCTGTATTGCAAGAATCAAGGTTTTTATGAACGTTTATGTCCACTTGTTCTCATGGCTTGTCTCCTTGTGTACTGTGTCCCTTTCCACACATGCACTAAGCCCCTCTCTGCCACTCACAACAACAAATATTAAAGATTACTACTTCCTCACTGACAACAAGTAGTTTCAACTTGCAATTTGAGGTTTGGTCAAACAGACTTGTTCATATAGACACCGAAACAACATTGAGCCATTTATTTGACTGTAATCTATATTTTTATGTCTCAACTGAGAGCATACCCTACTAAAACTGGAGTATTAATGAAAAGGGTTTCTAGAAAATTAATGCTCTGTTTCTAGGGCTGTAACTATTCACCGCTACGCATCGGTTCCCGATTCCAATGTTTAAGATTGGACTGCATCGGTGCGCATACTCCAAACTGATCTAAATGTAGCAAGCATCGATGAGAAAATCTGTTCAAACATTGGGAATTGCCAATTCACTATTTTTTTTAAAACGTTGCTCAAATGACTTTCTTCTATCTGAAAGTGATAGTGTTGTGGCTAGATTAGGGGCCTACAGTACAGACAATCCTCTAGCTCATGAGCTCCAGCAGCAGATTTTTATTTAGAATAGAAAATGAACGTGTTTATGGAACATCTTAGTATATCGAAACCTATCATTTCGATTTGTTCTCAAATCGCACTGAATCCTTTCAGACTAAAATGTACCGTTCCTGTATCAGAGCCCTTGTATCTAGAGCAGCGGAGGCTGGTGGGTGGAGTTGTAGGAGGATGAGCTCTTTGTAATAAATGGAATCAAATGTGGCTTCTGTATGTTTGACACAGTTCCATTAGCATGAGCCTGTCCTCCTATATCTCCTCCCACCAGCCTTTCCTGCTCTAGATGCATATCGAATAGTCTTAAAATGGAAAGATTCACATCCCTATCAGTTTTACTCGAGCAGCATTTTCCACACTGTTACGTGCTAGCTGTAGTCTGTTTTTATAAATGTGCATTGAGTAGGGCTGGTGACGGTATTATCGGCAGTCATGAGTCAGGACCGCAGTAAAATTATACGTGACCAATGAGTCACAGTAATCTCTTATGCACTCTGGACATTGGTAGTTCCCAACTCGCTAATGGCCTGCTACTCGGTGCTGTATAGACCATCTGACATAAATACAATTGAAAATTGCATGAAACCCTTATCAAAGCAATATGTATGTTTAGAACGCCCCTCATTGTGATCAATTTGAACAAAGAAATATAACAGCAGGTTGAAACTGGAAAACATGGTCGTTGGGGATGTTTCGAAGCCTAACAATACGAAATGGACCGTTCGTTATATGATTCATTCTAAACAACCATAAGCATACTAGTTTATGCACATGCATAGGCCTGTGAGCCCAAGCCCCTCCAGAAAGACTGAATTAAAGTGATTGTGCCATTATACAATACATAGCCTACCGCATATTACGCATGGCATAAAAACATAAAATGTATTTTAAGATTTCATTGTTACATTGGTCTAGCATATCCTAATTTGTTCAATATGCGTGTTCGCCTTTGACTGCTTACCTAATGCTACGCTCCAAACTTTCTATCCATGAGTCTAGAAGAGTACTTCTAGGCGTAGGCGATGCTGTTGGTTCATTGCTTGTTCAGGGCAGCTAAGCCTACAATTTATACTCTCATAATTAATAGGCTGATTAACTTTTGCTATAGAATATTTAACAACCGTGCCTTTTAGGGATGCATGATATATCGGAATTGGCTGATATTGGCTAAAAATGCTGGCCTCAGCCCGATGTCTAGTTTAACGCCGTCGTAAAAGAACTGATGTCAAAGCTGCCGTGCGTACCTACAGTGGAAGTCGGACGTTTACATAGACCTTAGCCAAATACATTTCAACTCAGTTTTCAGAATTCCTGACATTTAATCCTAGTAAAAATTCCCTGTCTTTGGTCAGTTAGGATCAACACTTTATTTTAAGAATGTGAAATGTCAGAATAATAGGAGAAAATGATTTCTTTCGTTCATCACATTCCCAGTGATTAAGAAGTTTACATACACTCAATTGGTACTTGGTAGCATTGCCTTTTTTAAATGGTTTCATTTGGGTCAAATGTTTTGGGTAGCCTTCCACAAGCTTCCCACAATAAGTTGGGTGAATTTTGGCCCATTCCTCCTGACAGAGCTGGTGTAACTGAGTCCGGTTTGTAGGCCTCCTTGATCGCACACGCTTTTTCATTTCTGCCCACACGTTTTCTATGGGTTTGACGTCAGGGCTTTGATTGCACAACTTTGGAAGTATGCTTGGGGTCATTGTCCATTTGGAAGACACTTCCTGACTGATGTCTTGATGTTGCTTCAATCTATCCACATTTTCCATCATGATGCCATCTATTTTGTGAAGTGCACCACTCCCCCCTGCAGCAGAGCATTCCTACAACATGATGCTGCCACCCCCGTGCTTCACGTTTGGGATGGTGTTATTCGACTTGCAAACCTCCCTTTTTCCACCAAACATAATGATGGTCATTATGGCCAAACAGTTCTATTTTTGTTTCATCAGACCAGTACGATATTTGTCCCCATGTGCAGTTGCAAACCGTAGTCTGGCTTTTCTATGAAGTTTTTGGAGCAGTGGCTTCTTCCTTGCTGTGCAGACTTTCAGGTTATGTCGAAATGGGACTCGTTTTACTGTGGATAGGTACTTTAGTAACCATTTTCCTCCATCTTCACAAGGTCTTTTGTTGATTTGCACTTTGCACCAAAGTACTTTAATCTCTAAGAAACAGAACAGTCTCCCTGCGCGGTATGACTGCTCTGTGGTGTTTATACTTGCGTACTATTGTTTGTACAGATGAACGTGGACCTTCAGGCGTTTGGAAATTGCTCCCAAGAATGAACTAGACTTCTTTTTTTTTTTTTAGGTCTTGGCTGATTTCTTTTGATTTTCCCATGATGTCAAGCAAACAGGCACTGAGTTTGAAGTTAGGCCTTGAAATACATCCACAGGTACACCCCCAATTGACTCGAATGATGTCAATTAGCCTATCAGAAGCTTCTAAAGCATGACATAATTTCCTGGAATTTTTCAAACTGTTTAAAGGCACAGTCAACTTAGTGTATGCATGTATCTTGTCTGCTAAATGAACAAACCTATGGCATATAACAGTCTGTTCTTCTGAAATGAATGTTCTTGTTTCTTTAGACATGCCTAAAATAAATAATGGATTTATTCTGACGGTGTATATTAAATTGATTTTTTAAAAAGTAATATTCCCAAGGTGCGCATCAGGGCTTCTCTGCATGGCAGCCTGTAGATGCTAAGTGTGTTAATTAATTGTCAATTTCGGTGAGACTGGCAGTCTATGACAATAGCCGGCTGACAATTTCATGACCACCTTGGCATTGGGCATAAAAATAACCATTTGTATAAGGAATTGCCAACTCATTTTGAGAAACAAGCATATTTTCCAGGTAGGTTACTTGATTTCAATATATAAAAGTGGACAGGCTAGCATGCTGCTCAGTTGGAAATGTACAGGACACTTTAAACTGTACTACCTAGGGATGTTAACTGTTTGTTGCTGAAAATTGTGCATTTAGTGTTCAGACCCCTTGATTTTTCCACATTTTGTTAAAACCTTATTCTAAAATTAAATTATTTTTGTCAACTATCTACACACAATACCCCTATAATAACAGAGCAAAAATATTAATTTGTTTGCATATTAAACTCGTAATTGCGCTCCGGTGCGTCCTGTTTCCATTGAACATCCTTGATGTTTCTACAACTTTTATTGGCATCCACCTGTGGTAAATTCAATTGATTGGACATGATTTGGAAAGGCACATGTCTATATACGGTCCCACAGTTGACAGTGCATGTCAGAGCAAAAACCAAGTCATGAAGTCGCAGGAATTGTCTGTTGCTCTGACAGGATTATGTTGAGGCCCAGATCTGGGGAATGGTACCAAAACATTTCTGTAGCATTGAAGGTCCCCAAGAACACAGTGGCCTCCATAATTCTTAAATAGAAGTTTAGATCCTCCTAGAGCTGGCTGCCTGGCCAAACTGAGCAATCGGGGGCGAAGGGCCTTGGTCAGGGAGGTGACCAAGAACCTGATGGTCAAACTGACAGCGCTCCAGAGTTCTTCTGTGACGATGGGAGAACTTTTCAGAAGGACAACCATCTCTGCAGCACTCCACCAATCAGGCCTTTATGGTGGCGTTGCCAGACAGAGTCCAGTCCTCAGAAGGCACATGATAGCCTGCATAAAGACTCTCGGACCATAATCAAGATTTTCAGGTCTGATGAAACTAAGATTGAACTCTTTTGCCTGAATGCCAAGTGTCCTGTCTCGAGGAAACCTGGCACCATCCCTATAGTGAAGCGTGGTGGCAGCATCATGCTGTGGGGATGTTTTTCAGTGGCAGGCACTGGGAGAAGTTGCTTCGTGGCAGTTTGGAGCTCTTTAGTGAGCATTGCAGCCAAGGACAGACAACTTTTACGCGCTTCAGCACTCGGTGGTCCCGTTCTGTGAGCCGTTATTGCTCCTAGATATTTCTACTTCACGATAACAACACTTAAAGTTGACCGGGGCAGCTTGAGCAGGCCTGAAATTTGACGAACTGACTAGTTGGAAAGGTGGTATCCTATGATGGCCACTTTGACAGTCACTAAGCTCTTCAGTAAGGCTGTTCTACTGCCAGTGTTTGTCTATGGAGATTGCATGGCTGTGCTCGATTTTATATATATTTTTTTTTACACCCAACAGCGAGTGTGTCTGAAATAGCTGAATCCACTCATTTGAAGGGGTGTCCACTTATGTACGTAATTGGATTTAAATGTGTGGTTCTCCTACTACGACTCGGAAAAACATGGAGTTTATTAGGCTACAGATTTAAATGTTATGATGAACCTCACAAGTTGGTGAAAGTGCACAGTGAGTGATGATCCTTCCCGATAAGTATTGAGGGTCTTATTCTGGTGACATGATTGATCCGTGGCTGCCGTTTAGACAAATGATTGCACCTATCCATAAACTCATGTAGGCTAGTCTACCTGCACTAGATCTGCAAGCTGTTGGGTGGTGTACATGCCAAGACCAGAGTGGGCACATTTGCTATTTTAACGCAACATTTTTTTGTGCCCACTATCGAGTTGAAAATGCAATGGAAACATATTGAACTTACATGAAGTGTTAATTAAGTACCTTTTGGGGGGCACACTGTCATCACGCATTGCTTTTCATCCACAAGTCAGTATGGTGGAACCACTGGTGGAGAAAAATATTTGTTTTATTTTACAGATTTCAGAATTTTAATATCTGTCGCAAATTGTATGGAAACCTAGCTATTGTCAATGAAGGTATGCCAACTGCAACCTTTTTAGATGAGTGTAAAAACTGGTGGTAGATGAATACTTTCTTCTGCCTCCAGATGAGGGCGCTGTCCATGGCTGTTGACCAGGCTGACCGTCAGGCCCTGATCATCCAGCAAGACCTGGCTCTCCATGCCCACCACGCCTTCCAGACAGGTTACAACAAACCGCCTCCAAACAAGGCCTACCAACACAACAGGTGACTTTCACTTGTAGCTTTTAAGCAGGGATTGAATTATACAATGACTTGGTGCCCAACATTCATCTTTTGTAATTATGGGGGGCCCTTGATTTTTGTATTTTTTTTTTTATAGGGGTTTCGATTCCTCCTGTAATTCCGAACTTGGTTTCAGGTATCAATTGTGTACTGTGTGTTCTCCAGACAAACCAGGATGAACCGATCCCCTGGTCCAGGCCCTCATCCTGCAGGCAGAAACTCCCCTAGCAACACTGTCACCAGCATGGTATGTTGAAAGGTTGTCGGTCATATTCATTAGGCACAAAACAGACTGGTAGGGGGCTACCTCTGTGCTAATGAATGTGACCCTGTTCAATCACTCCGCTGAATCAAACCAGATAGTGGTTTCAGGAAATAAGTGCTTTTTTGTTGAACTGTCCAACTCTTCCTATGCACAGTATATTAAATATATAATTTGAAATATTGTAACTACAACTCAATTTTTGACCAACTGTCTGGTTTGTTGCATGTTACCTTTTTTAATGCCCTCATATAACTCAAAGTAATGTAACTACTGGTTCTTGTCTGTTGTACAGCTTTCGCCGTCTTTCGTGCCCACGTCTGTGATCCGTAAGATGTACGAGACAAAAGAGAAGAGTCGAGATGAGCCAGGTAGTCGTCCAGACAGCAAGGAGGGTCACTCCCAAGGCCACTCTCAAGAGGGTATGTTCACATACTGCTGTTTCATGTATGTATTTAAAAATGTTTTGTCAATTTAGGTTTGCATGTCCGTAATGACATTGTTTGGAGAAGGCGTTCTCGGTTAACTCGTCTGGTGTATTTTGGGCTTGTAATTTTTACACAATAAATCAAATTAAAAAACACGTGGTAGTGAACTAGTACTCTAGTCAGGTGGATGAATGCCCTTGTCGCCGCACTTAACTTGTCTGTTCCTGTCTTGTCAAATGTAGTGTTTGTGTTCCTGTGTTGCAGACAGTAGCTCTCCCAGCTCCTTCCTGGATGGGATGAATGGTAGTGGTTCTCAGTCTGGAGGGGTAAAGGCCTGCTCCACCCCCCTGTCCTCCCACTCCCAGGCTCGCCAGCACGCCCAGGAGCGTCCTAGGCCAGGCTCCGCTGGGCACCACACCCCCACCCTGGTGTCCACCAGGTCTGTCTCTCCCTTCTCCCGTCCAATCTACCCAGTACCGCTGCTATCCCATGGACATGTGCCCATGGTGCGCCCTGCTCTGCCCCAGCTCCACCCCAGCGTGCTGCAGAGGATGCTGGCCCAGGGCATCCAGCCACAGCAGCTTGGCCCGGCTCTGATGCAGGCAGGTTAGTACAAGTCCACTCTTGATTACATTGTATTTGTTTCAAACTAATCTACAAATCACAGTTCACAAAATAACTAGTTATTTTGTGATCAAGATTAGTAATTCTGTGCCTCGTTTGGGCAAACACGCTAATTGCCTTTGTTAGGCCAGGGGTTCTCGGTGTGGTCCTACCAGGGTTCTGTGGACAGATCTCCAATACAATTTAAAGTGTATTTTATTAAAATTGTATGAATAAATTATTAAACCAATTGGCTAAGGGATCTGAGAAATAAATTGAAGGGGTAATACAATTTCAGATTATTAATCTATATTTTATGTTCTTAACCCTAGGCAACATGGGTCTGGGAAGGTCACTTATTGGTATCCACAGTACTCAAGCAATTATACATTTTTCAACCTATTACTACTTGTACTCTGAAGTGGATGGAAATGACTGATTGCTGAGGTGCTCATTGAAATCTTTCTTCATCCTAGGCATATTTCCACAACATGTTGACCTCTCACAGCTTCAGGGGTTGCCCTCTACCCTACTCGGACAACCCCTCTACCCCCTAGGAGCAACGGGACATCCCCTCTTACTTCCCAGAGCCAGCAATCCCATGCAACTAGCGCTCATGCAGCAGCAACTCCAGCAGCAACAACAGAGACCGAGTGAGTGGCGTTTTCAGTTCAGTCTGTCATTGTTATTATTCAACAAGTTCAACAACCCCATCTTTAACCTATTTTGCATATGTTATACTAATGTTCATGCACAGTCTAAAAGATGCAGGGAGATGAGGGTACTTAATGGATCTAGCTTTATGACATGGGTTTGCCAATGTTCCTCATGGCATTCACTGACAAATTTCATTTTCTCTCAGTGCATCCAACAGTCCCAGGCCACCAGTCACAGAACCACTGCCCTCATCGGACAAACCACTCCCAGCAACGTGTGGGTAGCCCTCCTGGTGTGGGGGGAGCTGGCCTGGCCAAGTGGTTTGGCTCAGATGTGCTGCAGCAGTCCCTTCCTTCCATGCCTGCTAAAGTCATAAGTGTAGACGAACTCGAGTTTGGGCCCTCAGGCGTTTCATACAACCAGAATTCTGGATAAAGCAAGACTTACATTTCCCCCTCCCTTCACCTCCCTGTTAGTGAAAATGTGGTCTTTAATTTCTAAGACTAACAGATCCTGGAGAACGAACAATACGTGTCCATGTTTTGTCTTAAACCTTGAAGTCACTGGTAGAGTATCGAGGCCTAAACTGAAAGAAAGGGAAGGATGAGTTGTGGAAGATTTCTTTACTGCAGCTTATTTGTTTTTGGGCATTTTTTTGCAATAAAGATGAAGTAACATGAGCCCAAAACTGTACAGACTGTGGGGATAGATATTCTTCTTCCTGTACATATTTCTTTTCTTGTTAAGGGGAAGGTTGTATCCTGCTGTTAAGTGAAAACTGCCACAGTCAGATGGAGTAGCTACCAAGCGAAGCAAGGATTGTCATGTCCTGGTAGTTTTATTTCTCCCACCTTCCCCATGGATTTGAACTGCACTGAGAAAGGGGCTAATGCAAGTTCAATACCCATGTTTGATTGTGGAGTTGATCTTGAGTATTCCCTTCAAAAGATGTCCTCCCTATGGCTGGGTCAGTCGGTGTCCCTGCCTGCCCTCTGTCTGGAGAGGTGGCTGGTGCTTACAGGAAGCCCCCAGGGGGAGCAGCAAGTGCTGGTTGTGCCTTTCGCTCTCTGATTCTCAGTTCTTCTTTCTGTGATTCCTTGCATCCTATCCAGTTGCTCGTCTAAGATCCCTCCCCTCTGACATTCTTCTCCAATGTGCTTTGAAAAGGTAGAGGATCTAAGGAAAGATGTCTAAAAGAGCCCCCAGCCTATTTTTTTTTTTTTTTTTTTACTGCAACCCTCTTGACACCCCCATTCCTTCAGTCACTGGAAAAGAAGCACTGCTCTGAATCATGATATATATATATATATATTTTCCTTTGGGGTTGGTAAGGATTCAGTTTATGGTAATGTGCTATTAAGTTAAAAGCACAAATAGAATGAATAAATAATGTTCAATAAAGAATTCATAACTTGCTTTGTTTATTTGTAAGAATTGAACTAAGAGTGACTACTTAAAACATGTGCCTTTTGAAAATGGAAGATATTGTGCTGCGTATTTGGAATGAGTTGCAAAGACTGGGTATCTTGGCGGGTCCGCTTTAACAATTCATGCACAACTAAAAGATTGGTATTTTCCCCAGTCTTAATGAATGTCCATGGTTTGTTTACATTTTTGTATTTTGGGCTGACAATGAACATGGATTTTTAGATCTTACCAAATTGGCTTTCGGTTCTCACTTTCTTTCCCTTACTCAGAACATGACACGGCTATTATTTGCATATGCAGATGGTTGTGCAATTCTCCAAAGGCATCTGAACTTTGAACAGTAGGCTTCCATTTTTCTTTTTTGGTCCACTAAAATGGAATGGGTTATAAAAACAATTTGCACCGTGAACTATGGTTGGGTTCAACCTCTTCAAAGCATGTTTTGCCATTTATTCTAACACATGTACGGTTCTGCACGCAGGACACTCAGTTGCCTTTGGTGCCAGACATTGCATGCCTCACCCAATGGTTGCGCGTAAAGTCGACTGACGCTTACTAAAACACTGATCGGCAACAGATGCTGGCTCAAGGGTGTTTTAATTTTTCACGGTTTAGTCAAACCTTTCAGGGGTTCGGTAAAATCTGTAGTATTCCCACACACAAGTCATGCTCGCGTCTCAATGTAATCAAGGTGTGAAATTATGCATCTTCAAATAAAATATTTGTGTGGTCAATTTGCAGGGTAAAAATTATAATCGGACGCGCGGTTGAATCTGCCACTACCCAGGCGTTAATCTGTCATGCGTAGCAACGCCTGGCCAGAGGAACGAACCCCATCTCAACCTTGCCTGTGGCTGGGGGAGGGGGCTTGTGTGGGAGAAACCAGGAAGAGAAATGGTATGAATATATTTGACAACTTCAACCTCATGTAGCCTGAATAGCTAGTGTATTTGACGAATACATTTTACTCGACACAACGGAGACCCACTTTATGTCAAAGTGAAATAAAAATTTAGAACGATAACCCCAGCTTTGAAACGAAAAAGGTTAAAGTTCACAGGAAGCTGGGGGCTACCATTTTTCACTGCTGCTTACATTTTAGATGCTAGAGAGGGAGGGGTGGTCGTCGTGGTTTTATTTAAATTCTCCAGACTATTGAGCAGTACACGTTTTTTTTGTTTTGTTTCGCCACCCCTACTCACTAACAATTGATGTTGAATGAATTCGGCATGGAGAGAATAGCGGAGCAGTCGTGGAATTCTTCATACACCTATCAGGTGAGCAAGCATAGCGCGGAGATGCTACACAACCTCAACATTCAGAGGAAAGATGGAGGCAAGTTTTGCGATGTGATCTTGCGCGTCGGCGAAGAGAGCTTTCCTGCCCACAAGGCGGTACTGGCGGCGTGCAGCGTGTATTTCGAGTCCGTTTTTGGTTGTCAAACGGAGGGCGACGGGGAGGCAAAAGAGCTCGAGATGCATACGATAAGTCCCAAAGTTTTTAAAGATATTTTGGACTTTGCCTACACCTCTAGGATTGTGGTACGATTGGAATGTTTCCCCGAGTTGATGACGGCTGCTAAATTTCTGCTAATGCGTTCTGTCATCGAGATATGCCAAGAAGTAATCAAACAGTCCAATGTAAAAATTCTTGTTCCACCCTCAAGAAGAGGCGACGTCAGTTTATTCCGTGCCACGGGGGGCTCTGAATTTAGTTTCACATTGGCTGTAGACAACTTGTCAAATGGGAATGGCTTGTTTACCAACAATGGGCAGACGCATAATGTGGATGGAAATCGGGCCAATGATACAGTCATGTCGGGTGGCAGCCCCCAGTCCTCTGTGCCAGTCCTGCAGCCCGTGTCTCCATCAGAGATGACGGGCAACCCGTTCCAAGAAGAGGGCTCTTCGGGTTCCAAGAGAGGCAGGGGGCGACCAAAGAAGGGGACAGTCATGGAACCTATTCATTACAACATCAGCACCTCTGACGTTAAAGAAGACATTGAGCAGATATTTCCTTGTGGAATATGTGGCAAGGCATTTACAGAGGCTGTGCGGTTGAGAAACCACGAAGCGCAGCATGGATCGTCCAGCCATGGCGCGAGTAGCGGCGACGGCTTGTCTGGCGAGGGAGGCCCTACCTCGATATCGCACTCTGGTCAGCCCGGTCTGTTGGAGAATGGCATGCCATTGCATGGAGGAGTAGGCATAGAAAACAGCCGTAAGCGCGAGAGGACGAGACGTCACGTTGGCTGTGACATTTGTGGGAAGGTGTTCCGGGATGTCTACCACCTGAACCGACACAAGTTGTCTCATTCCGGGGAAAAGCCATATGCTTGCCATGTCTGTGGCCTGCGGTTCAAGCGCAAGGACAGGATGTCATACCATGTCCGGTCACATGATGGATCTGTGGGTAAACCCTACCTCTGTCAAAGCTGTGGAAAGGGGTTTTCCAGGTGAGCTATGGGCAATTATTGTATACTAAAACCACTAGTTCCAGGTGCATTGCCTATTCTATTCTGAAGCATTCTGTGATCTGGAGGGAAAATGAATTCATAATCAGTCATCTACTGCTTGCATCTGTCTCAACATGCCTATGTTTGATTTATTCAGGCCAGACCATCTGAATGGACACATCAAGCAGGTTCACACAACAGAGAGACCCCATAAGTGCCAGGTGAGACAATAGCAACAACAGGATATTCTTAGAAGAGTGGATGTGGATTCTATATTTGTCACAATGAATGAACATCACACTTCAAATCTGTCATTTTGGTATTTGCTTGTTTTAAAGATTTAGTTGTCATTCTTGTTGATTAGAATATGGTTGAAAGGTTGATGGTAAATGAATAGTTCTGTACGTAACATGTATGAAGGCATATTATTTTACCTGTATTTTCCACCTGTTCTTCAGATTTGTAATGCTTCCTTTGCTACAAGAGATCGCCTGCGGTCCCACCTAGCTTGTCACGAGGACAAGATCCCCTGCCAGATGTGTGGGAAGTACCTCCGAGCTGCGTACATGACCGACCATCTCAAGAAACACAGTGAAGGACCTCACAACTACTGTGGTATATGCAACAAAGGTAACCTTAGGCCTAGGGTGCAGCATCATCACCACATATCTGTCAGGAGAACAGGGCGGGAGCTTCCAATCTATGACTGTGCTATCTTCTTATGTCTTAGATGTTTGTGTTTTTCTTGTTAACCTGCCTCTCTTCCAGCATGGTATTGCCATCTTGCAACAAGGATGATCTACCAAAATGTTTACTATTCAATTCTAACACTGTAGTAACCATCAACTACCTCAGCTGGTGCAAAGCATTTGGGTTGCTTTCTACAGAAGAGCTTGTGAACTGCAATCATGGGCTATTTGCAGAACATAGTTGTAGTGTCTGCATGTGTTGTCCAGTGTTTTTCCCATTTCTTCTTTTTTGTTGGCCTCTGAACATTCTCCTGCTGCCATTCTAATTGACTCTTGTACGATAATGCGTGTAGTCTCATTAATGTAAAATGTTTTTATCTGGTTAATGAATTATCCAAAATAGAGCTGTCAGCTGCACTTATCAGATACTTGCCAGCAGACAGTAGCTAGGCTTCCATCCAATTGGTGACAGATTTCATTCAAATTTTTTATTTACCTTTATTTAACCAGGCAAGTCAGTTAACAACAAATTCTTATTTTCAATGACGGCCTAGGAACAGTGGGTTAACTGCCTATTCAGGTGCAGAACGACAGATTTGTACCTTGTCAGCTCGGGGGTTTGAACTTGCAACCTTCCGGTTACAAGTCCAACGCTCTAACCACTAGGCTACCCTGCCAAATAGTCCAGAATCTGCATAAATATAAAATGCACCTTTTCCCACCAGTGGTGTGTTTCCACTTGTTGTGTTTAAAAATCAGTGGGTGATGACATAGTGCACAGAAAATGTACTTTTAGCGCTAAAGTTTTCATATACCGAATAAAAATCTAAAGTTCAATGTGTTTCCATATCATTAAATAGCAAATGTGCCTAACGTTGCTCTGGTCTTGGCACATTAACTCTGGCCAACAGCGCAGGTAGGCTGTATGATGAGATTATTATGGATAAGTAGCAGCTTGTGCAAGCCAGAATGGCTCATAGGACAGGAGCCTATCTCCTGCTTCTGTAGAGTGAGGCAGCTTGATGTACAAGTACACCCCCTGAACAGGATGCTTGTCTATCGCAGGACCTCACCCCCAATCTAGCTCATTAATGCTGAGTGCCAAGCAGTGATGCATCAGATCCCATTTTTACGGCCTTTGGTTTGATTTGGCCGGGGATTGAACTCACAGCCTTCCAATCTCAGGGCGGACACTAACCACAAGGCCACTGATGGATAAGAGCGAGAATATTTTATTAGTTAAACTGCAGTCATCCATCAATCATCATGTCACCAGAATAAAACCCTCAATATTTATTGGAACGGAGCATCAAGGTCACCGCTCACTTTCACCACCCAGTGAAGTTCATCAAAACTCGTTTAATCTGTAGCCTAATAAACTGCATGGTTTCCTAAGTCGCAGTGGGAGGACTACACCATGTTATCATGTGACTCCAAGTTTACTTCGATTATGATAGTTATTATATCAATATTTGCGCATAAAGCCGTTTCCACCGCCATTTCTCGATTAATTAATTTTACAAACACAAAAAGATCCCACCATGTCGAACGAACATATTAACTGTTGGCATTTATAAAATGTAACCAAACTTCCTGTTTCCATCACAGCTGTCATTACTTTTTATTTTTATACGGTATGACTTGCATAAAAGCTTTGGATGGAAACATGGTTAGTGCTGATGTTTAATATTTTTAGAAAGGCTTGATTTTGTATGTTAAGGTTTAATACTTGTGTCTTACCTTAATGTGTGTACTACTGTATATTACTGCCCTATATGCAGTTTGTCTCTTGGTCAGAAATTTTGCCCCAAGTCAAGATAATGTATTGGGTTGACTTGCTTATTTTGCCCCGATTTACCTGTCTGGACATGGTGTCATTCTTGTGGTAGGCCTAGATAATGGAGAACAGTGGTTGCGTATTGTTCACTCTTGCTTGTGGTTAGCCTACCTCTTGTTGGTTCATATTCTTCTTTGCCTTTGAAGTTAGATGTGTTTCAGTTTTGCTTTTGAGGGTTGTTACAACATCCAACAGCTCAGGTTAGTTCAACAAAATCATATTATTATCCTTTGTTACCATCTCATATATATCATTGTCTGCATGAAGATATAAACCAGAATTACACAGCGAAAGGCAGATTTGGGAAAGAGGTGTTTTTTTGTCCCACTGTCATCTTTGGGTACATAACAACAGAGCGCATCCATTCTCTCCCTGCTGGGTGTGTAGTGCCACTGCCCTTTGTTGTGTTCTTCTCTGGGTCTCCAGGTTTCTCCACTGCGTCCTACCTTAAGGTGCACGTAAAATCGCACCATGGCTCGCCATTGCTCCCCCGTACTGCCCAAGCACACGGTGCCTTCCCTGCGCTGCACGGGGAGCCGCAGATGCACAGCGGCGCCCCCTACCACACGGGACGCCAGTGCACAGTGGAAGGCAAGCAGCTGCCCACCCTGTTCCGCTCCACCCTGCCTCCAAGCATAGGCTATGTCTCTTCTTGCTTTGTGTTGATCATCATCTGCTCTGCTGCTTGTGGGGAAAACCTGCTGCATCTGTTTTTAAAGCCTGGCAAAAACACAAGCATACACAAACATACACATATGCACACAAAGCATATAGGCATTCCTGCCTGCGCAGTGATGCTAACGCTAAAGGATCCATCCCCTCTGTGCCTCCATCAGCTAACAGTAGAGACACTGTCTTCAGAAGCATCATATGTCCAGCAGGCTGATATGGTTGTCCTGGCTGATATTGTGTGTATATAAAGATATTGTTAGGCCCATGGCAGCAGACTTCTTTCTAAATCAGCATGCATGTGTAATTGTCTGCTTTTCTGCTTGGTTTATATTGTGAAGAGAGAAGGAAACTGAGAGGAAGTTGATTAGGGAACTTCACTTTTTGCATTTTACTAGGCAGATATGTGAATTAAGCTATCAATAAGGATAACTTTTACTCAATGGGTTAGAATATGTATAGGCCTATTTCTTGAAATAAAAACATGACTTCATCAAGGTAAAAGACACATTTGCAATTGCAGCATTTGGCATTTTCTCTAGATGTGGCACTGCCCCCCAGTGGTCAGTTTTGTGATACTGCAGGTTGTCAGGGACTCGGTCAGCTCATAAAAAGCTACAACAAAGAAGTGCATGTATGCCTCCCCATGTTCCCATGGCCTTGTTGCTCTTCAGTCAGACTCAGACATACACAGAGACTGTGTTTAGCCTTAATAGCCTTAGTGCCATGTTATTCTGTCTGTGTTCAGCATGGCAATGTGAATGCTTTCTGAAAACGCTGTTTGTTGCTTGCTGTCATCTCCATCAACTTGTGGCCGTTGGCCAAATGATGCACTATAATGTTGCATGTCTATTGAATCATACAGTACTGTGCAGTGTTCCTCTGGATTCAATGGAGCTTTTTTCAACTATTATTGCCATGGCAACTAGCAGCAGCCTATGGATTCGGCTGCACAGTACTTCAGTCTGGCAGAGAGCGAGAAGGAGTCAAAGCAGTGTGGAGAGTAGGCTTGGGCGTTATACCGTATACTGGGGTATTTAGACATACCAACAGTACCTGGATTCATTTTTTTAGCTGGAGGAGGGGCCCCCACCTCGGCCACCCTGCCTCGAGCTCCAGTTATGCATTTGGTTTGTTAATTTGCTTGCTAAGTGGCTAGATGGCAAGATCAAGCTTCTTGTTTACAGCAGAGACAATCAATCCCCTCTTGGATCAAGATCCATGTTCCCCAAATTGGTTTGTGCGACCCTTATGTGCCCTTCCGGTAATGACGTATACCCTGGTATGGTACAGAAACGGTATAAATGTATGAAAATCTGAATATCGCCCAAACCTAGTGGAGAGAGGTTTAGATTCTAGGCTAAAACCCTAATTCAATTCAGTTTTTTAGCTGTAGAAATGGACTTCCTAGTGATTACCTATCTCAGATCTAAAATCGTTGCAATGTGGTGGCATGCCAGAATTCTAAATCTATTGGAAAACTGCTTTTATTTAGAATAAATCAAGTTGGCTGGCTTGGCAAGTAATACAGGAAAAAGTTTCATTCACTGTTTACAGTTTTGTCTATTATAATCAGTGGACAAAGTAAAGCTACTAAATTAGACTTAGTAAGGTCTGGGTAATATCCTGACTACATTGACATATGTATGGTTTCCGCTGGCCTTGTCTGTTGTCTCTGCTGCCCCCTCTCTACTCTCTGTCTGTCTTTGGTGTAGACCTGTGTACCAGTCACCGGCTGCTGGTCACCTTCCCAGAGGCAGATGGTCACTGCTTTCTCCCCCAGGCCGGCCCTCCCTCCCTGGGTCTGCAGCCCGAGCTGCTCCTGGGGAAACCAGGGCCTGGGGGGGCTCCATATTTCTGGGAGTGCCACTCTGCCGGGCCGCCTGGGTTTCACCCCCTCCACGGGCCTCTGCCAGGTCAGTATGGGCCAGCAGTAGGGTGGGGGTTGGGGGTTGGGGCGCTAAACAAGGCCTGCTGATTAGAAGAGTAACAAGAGTTCCACTGTAAAGAGTTGGTTAGACGAGAAGATAACAACCTCTTGGGGATGCATGTGCATAAAGAGTCGAGGAAATTTGGTTGAAGGGATGCATGAGCAAAAGGTTTCCTGGAAATAATCCGCTTAGTTTATGTCAACACGTAAGTAGTTCTGATGTGGTTTTGGTATCATGATTAAAACATGACACCAGTTGTTTTATTTTTTTATTATGATTTCTTTTGTAAAAATTTGGATGATACAATAGCCTTTTTCATATCAGATATTATGGGCCGATATTGTACATTGTTCAATCTGAGCTAAAATAATCTGCCGCATAGTGCTACCAATAAACACCTATGTCCAGGCAGAAGATTTTTAAGTGTAAAGAAATTATGACAAAGTGGGTGGTCCTGTGGAATTGTCTTTTTTGCCCCAAACTCACGAGGAAGAAAGACCTTGCTTTCAATGAATAGTGTATAACTATTAGGTAAATTAATGCATATTATATAATTTGAACAAATGTGCCCTCTGTTCCTATAATATAAATGAACACCATGTATTTTAAGAATTGCAGAACAATTCTACTTAACATTACTATACTCTTTTTTTTGTTCTTAACCAATGGGTTTCATGGGAGCAGGTGCTTAGTACACACAGCAGTAAACTGTCCCCTGTTCATGTTGCAGGTGGTGGACGGCAGCTAACCGGAGAGCAGTGCTACCTGCTGGTCTAAATAGACACATTTTGTGTTGCGTGTGCATGGCCTAATTTGAGGTTCTCTCTCCCCTTAAACTTCCTCTGCTTTCTGACTCTCCCTGTGTCCTTTCCCTTTACCCAACCCCACCCTATCAACTCTCCCTCTCCTCCCACCTGTCCTCCACCCCTCCATATCCTCCCCCACCCTATCAACTCTCCCTCTCCTCCCACCTGTCCTCCACCCCTCCATATCCTCCCCCACCCTATCAACTCTCCCTCTCCTCCCACCTGTCCTCCACCCCTCCATATCCTCCCCCACCCTATCAACTCTCCCTCTCCTCCCACCTGTCCTCCACCCCTCCATATCCTCCCCCACCCTATCAACTCTCCCTCTCCTCCCACCTGTCCTCCACCCCTCCATATCCTCCCCCACCCTATCAATTCTCCCTCTCCTCCCACCTGTCCTCCATCCCTCCATATCCTCTCCCACCCTATCAACTCTCCCTCTCTCCCATTACCTGTCCTCCACCCTCCATATCCTCCCCCACCCTATCAACTCTCCCTCTCCTCCCACCTGTCCCCCACCCCTCCATATCCTCCCCCACCCTATCAACTCTCCCTCTCCTCCCACCTGTCCTCCACCCCTCCATATCCTCCCCCACCCTATCAACTCTCCCTCTCCTCCCACCTGTCCTCCACCCCTCCCCTCCATATCCTCCCCCACCCTATCAACTCTCCCTCTCCTCCCACCTGTCCTCCACCCCACCCTATATCCTCCCCCACCCATATCCCCACCCTATCAACTCTCCCTCTCCTCCCACCTGTCCTCCACCCCTCCATATCCTCCCCCACCCTATCAACTCTCCCTCTCCTCCCACCTGTCCTCCACCCCTCCATATCCTCCCCCACCCTATCAACTCTCCCTCTCCTCCCACCTGTCCTCCACCCCTCCATATCCTCCCCCACCCTATCAACTCTCCCTCTCCTCCCACCTGTCCTCCACCCCTCCATATCCTCCCCCACCCTATCAACTCTCCCTCTCCTCCCACCTGTCCTCCACCCCTCCATATCCTCCCCCACCCCCTCTGTATTTACCTCAGACGGACAGGAGAATGCTGGAAAATGCCCCCATCAAGGAGAATCTGAGGGAGACGAGCCGTTGTTCGGGGATCTGTCCAACGGCGACGAAATTAAGTCTCCGCACAAGTCTGAGGAAGAGGAGCTTGGGACGCCGTTTGACTGCAACGGAGCCTCTACCGATGCTGTGGCAGGGTCGCCACCAGGTGCCGTTAAAGCCAAGACCAGCCAGGACTCTCCAGTGAAGAAGTTCCCTTGCAGCGAGTGCACCCAGACCTTCCGCACCAAGTCTTACCTCAATAAGCACGTCAACAGAGTGCACCATCATGGGGTCCAGAAGAGTCTAGTGGTGAGTGTAGGGTCGGGGTCAGGTCTGGGGGAGCTGGGTCCTTCCCTGGGCTCACCCTTCTCCCCTCAACAGAACATGTCTCTGCTGGAGTCATTTGGCTTCCAGATCGTCCAGTCTGCCTTTGCCTCGACGCTGGTGGACTCTGAGGCAGGACATAGTGGGATGGAGCTGGGGGGGAAGTGACCTGTAGCTCAGTGGGGGGGAAGTGACCTGTAGCTCAGTGGGGGGGAAGTGACCTGTAGCTCAGTGGGGGGGAAGTGACCTGTAGCTCAGTGGGGGAAGTGACCAATAGGTTAATGTGGGGGAAAGTGAACCTAGATTTGTGCGGGAAATTTGCCCTAGTTAGGTCTGTTCAGCCTATCAGATGTAAGGGAATGGCATTGTCTATAGACTGCTCTTGACGTTGTCTTTTGACTGCTCTTGGCATTGTCTATAGACTGCTCTTGGCGTTGTCTATAGACTGCTCTTGGCGTTGTCTATAGACTGCTCTTGGCGTTGTCTATAGACTGCTCTTGGCATTGTCTATAGACTGCTCTTGGCGTTGTCTATAGACTGCTCTTGGCGTTGTCTATAGACTGCTCTTGGCGTTGTCTATAGACTGCTCTTGGCGTTGTCTATAGACTGCTCTTGGCGTTGTCTATAGACTGCTCTTGGCGTTGTCTATAGACTGCTCTTGGCGTTGTCTATAGACTGCTCTTGGCGTTGTCTATAGACTGTTCATGGCATCATCGCTCACTGTTGTTTTATTACATTCTGTGTCATGGAGCTCGCTATTACTATCTATATACAGCATTTCTTTATGAAGACCATTTCAGAGCAGAATATAAAATGTACATTAACATGAATTATTTTAACATTAAGAAACTTAGACAGCAGATTTTAGGAAGCTGTTATCTTCCTTTTTGATTGTATTTGTATTGTTGTTTATGACATAACCATGCCCTTAAGATCCGTTACCATACACATGCACATATAAGAAAAATATATTAGTAAATGCTGTTATTATCATGTCGGGTAATGGAAATACAGAGTGTGTTTTGTAACCAATGGGTTAGTACATGCGTTCACTGGGTCATTTTGAATTGCTTTGTTATTATCAATATGCTGTTCACAGCTGCAGTGAAACCGTCAAACCCAAGCTTCCCCTTACGTCAGACAGAGCTCCCGAAGGGGAGAGGCTGCAAATGGAACTCTGGTCCAACTCTGAATACAATCATAGTCAATTCTATCAGTTTCTGCAGGGCAAGGATAAAACCCTATGGCTGTTCCATTTGAGAATGTTCTATTCTCTTATTACAGATTTTTAGAGAACAGATTTATTTGTTAGTCACGTGAAATCAATTCTAGATATTCAACAGGGACCAAGTTCAGGTTTGACTATTAGAAATCGTGAGAAATGTAGAATATATTTTATTAATTTATTGATTGCCCTGTATGCTTTGTGGACAAAGTTTTTTTTATTTTTTATGAGTTGATGTTTGAGATGTCGATGTGTTGTACTGATTTTAGTCGATAAGTTATGCTAGATACAGGAGGCCAACTAGGGAGCAACAGTGAGTGAGTATGTATGCTGAAATATCTGTGCTTTTGTCCTCCGAATCTAATCAACAAGAAGGCTTTTAGTCTAATTGTTTGTCAGATAATTTTGCTTTATTAGTTTCAGTACATTCCTGCTTTTATTTATCATTATATTGCGATTGTAACGAGTGTATATAACATTCATTCATATACAGTGAATTCAGAAAGTATTCAGACCGCCTGCATTTTTCCACATTCTGTTACATTACAGACTTATTCTGAAATTGATTTAATTGTTTTTTTCCTTCATCAATCTACACACAATACCCCATAATGAAAATGCAACATTTACATAAGTATTCAGACCCTTTACTTTGTTGACGCAACTTTGGCAGCGATTACAGCCTTGAGTCTTCTTGGGTATGACGTTACATCTTAGCACACCTGTGTTTGGGGAGTTTCTCTCATTCTCTCTGTAGATCCTCTCAAGCTCTGTCAGGTTGGATGGGGAGTGTTGCTGCACAGGTATTTTCAGATCTCTCCAGAGATGTTAGATCGGGTTCAAATCTGGGCTCTGGATGGGCCACTCAAGGACATTCAGAGACTTGTCCCAAAGCCACTCATGCGTTGTCTTGGCTGTGTGTTAGGGTGGTTGTCCAGTTGGAAGATGAACCTTCGCCTCAGTCTGAGGTTCTGAGTGCTCTGGAGCAGGTTCTCATCAAAGATCTCTCTACTTTGCTCTGTTCATCTTTCTCCCCATCCTGACTAGTCTCCCAGTAACTGCTGCTGAAAACAATTCCCACAGCATGATGCTGCCACCACCATGCTTCACTATAGGGATGGTGCTAGTTTTCCTCCAGACATGACGTTTGGCATTCAGGCCAAAGAGTTCAATATTGGTTTCATCAGACCAGAGAATCTTGTTTCTGATGGTCTGAGAGTCTTTACGTGCCTTTTGGCAAACTCCAAGCGGGCTGTCGTGCCTTTTACTGAGGAGTGGCTTCTGTCTGGCTACTCTACCATAAAGGCCTGATTGGTGGAATGCTGTAGAAATGGTTGTCCTTCTGGAAGGTTCTCCCATCTCCACAGAGGAACTCTGGAGCTCTTTCAGAGTGACCATCGGGTTCTTGGTCACCTCCCTGACCAAGGCCCTTCTTCCTCGATTGCTCAGTTTGGCCAGGAGGCCAGCTTTAGGAAGAGTCTTGGTGGTTCCAAACTTCTTCCATTTAAGAATGATGGAAGCCACTGTGTTCTTGGGGACCTTGAATGCTGCATACATTTTTTGGTACCCTTCCCCAGATTTGTGCCTCAACACAATCCTGTGTCGGAGCTCTATGGACATTTCCTTTGACCTCATGGCTTAGTTTTTGCTCTGACATGCACTGTCAACTGTGGGACCTTATATAGACAGGTGTGTGCCTTTCCAAATCATGTCCAATCAATTGAATTTACCACAGGTGGACTCCAAGTTGTAGAAACATCTCAAGGATGATCAATGGGAAACAGGATGCACCTGAGTTCAGTTACGAGTCTCATAAGCAAACGGTCTGAATACTTATGTAAATATGGTATTTTTTAATTTATTTTTTAGTACATTTGCAAAAATTTCTAAACCTGTCTTCGCTTTGTCATTATGGGGTATTGTGGAACAGTTTGTATTTAATTAATTTTAGAATAAGGCTGTAACATAACAAAATTGGGCAAAAGTCAAGGGGCTGAATACTTTCCGAATGCATGGCATATAAAAAAATATATCTCTAATGATTGAGTTCATCTTTAGTCGATGAATGGGGATATAATATAAACCTTTTTTTTCCTTCCTTGCCAAGTTTTGGTGGTGGTTGTTCGGTTTTCCGCACTGTGAGTGCCCATGATCTGCTGTGTACTGTTCTGGATGTACATGTTTGTTGGGATGAGGTTGTTCACTGGATGGTGACAGAAGTATCCCTGTTCACTGTAGACCTGTGTTCAAAAAGTACTTGAAAGCATTTGCTCGAGTCTGGCTGGAGTGACAGCTGGGTGGATTTTGCACTTGTGGGACTCTTCTATTGTGCCAGGTAAGCTAAATCAAATACTATTTGAATCCAGGTCTGGTTCTCTGTGCTGTTACCTTGTTCTGGTAGTGTATACTCTACCAGTTTAGTTCTGCCACCCATGGCTTTGACCAATCAGTCTGTTTTAATATCCCCACTGAATAGTGATGCTTTTCACACAGGGGATGGAGTAAAAATCCATTTAAAAAGGCCTGTTTATTTGTGTTATTTATTGGATAAGTAAGAGACAATGCTGTTTTTAGAAATATGCTCATATGATATGCAACACTGGTGATCGCCCATACATGCTATTCAATTCATCTGGTGGTTTTGGTTGTTTGTTTATCTCACCTGTTTTGGTAGTTAAATTTATAGGATGTTTTTATTGATTGATTGCTTAGATACTTACCTGTGTTGTTTTCTTGTATTGTTATGTTGGTCTGTTGCAAAGTGCCTTCCCAATACTGATTGTGCACAGCAGTAGATTTGAAATGCGAGATGAAAAAGGACCTATTTCTATAAATGGTCAATCATGCGCAGAGTGAATTGCAATGACACTTTTGTACACATAACATGCACACAAAGAAGATGTACATTTGTATATGTATGTTGGTATTTTATCATTGTACTTGTCAAGATTCTTCAACTTTAAACATTTTTAAGTTACATGTTTTATTAAACCTTTGGACATATTTCAATATAAGCATACTTTTCTATAGACGTCTGTTTTTGTACACTGTTTTTGAGTCTGTCATCTCTGTCTGATTGATACAGAGTTGGGGATGAAATAAATATGTATTTGAAATTGTTCCTGGGTGTGTTATTGTGCCATAGTTTTGGATGAGTTGACTTTGATTTACTTTTCATGACACATCAATGGTTCACTTATTTAGCCATGTCGCTGACTGGATTCAAGCTCTTCATGTGGCCACAAGTAGAAAATGAACGATGTTACTGTGCAGAATAGATTAGTGCAGAATAGAACATTGTAGCGTAAAGGCTACATTATTGATGAAACACAATAGAGTGTAATATACATCTATATTTTTACTCCCTTCCAGACAGTCAAACTGCACAGACATCTGCTACATACTGGTGGTGACATTCAGGTGTTGGAAAGGACAGACAGATATGCCATTCTTTCCCAGGAACATTGTTTTGTTTTCAGTGTCATGTCATTGGGGTTGATGTCATTGCAGGTTTCAACAAGTTAATAAATACCACACTGACATCAGAAATGGTATTGATCTAATAGGTTTACAGTCATGAAACAGAGGGCCCTAATCTAGTGTCTTGTTGTATAATCAATGATAACATACCATATTGAATCGACATGTTATATCAAGTAGTCCTTACCTAAACATATTTTTCACTTGAATTTCCAGACACAGATTAAGCAGAGCATGTATTTTTTTTAGTCCAGGACTAGGCTTCATCTGTTTCCAGGAAACTGGTCCATTGTTTAACAGCTTTGGGCTTTTAGAAAGAACTGTATAGTACATAAAAAAATATACACTACCATTCAAAAGTTTAGGGTCACTTAGAAATTTCACAGAACAGCGCAAACTGGCCCTAACGAGAATATAAAGAGTGGGGGGCCCCGGTACACAACTGAGCAAGAGGACAAGTACATTACATGTCTCGTTTGAGAAAGACACCTCACAAGTCCTCAACTGGTAGCTTCATTAAATAGCATCCGCAAAACACCAGTCTCAATGTCAACGGTGAAGAGGCAACTCCGGGATGCTGGCCTTCTAGGCAGAGTTTCTCTGTCCAGTGTCTGTTATTTTGCCCATTTTCAACTTTTCTTTTAATTGGCCAGTCTGAGATATGGCTTTTTCTTTGCTACTCTGCCTAGAAGGCCAGCCTCCCACTCCTCTTTCTAATATGGTTAGAGCCAGTTTGTGCTGTTCTGAGAAGGGAGTACACAGCGTTGGGCCAGAATTTCAGTTTCTTGGCAATTTCTCGCATGGAATAGTCTTCATTTCTCAGAACATGAATAGACTGACGAGTTTCAGAAGAAAGTTATTTGTTTCTGGCCATTTTGAGCCTGAAATTGAACCCACAAATGCTGATGCTCCAGATACTCAACTAGTCTAAAGGCCAGTTGTAATTGCTTCTTTAATCAGCACAACAGTTTTCAGCTGTGCTAACATAATTGCAAAAGGGTTTTCGAATGATCAATTAGCCTTTTAAAATGATAAACTTGGATTAGCTAACACAACGTGCCAATGGAACACAAGAGTGATGGGTTGCTGATAATGGGCCTCTGTATGCCAATGTAGATATTCCATTAAGAATCTGCCATTTTCAGCTACAAGTCATTTACAACATTAACATTGTATTTCTGATCAATTTGATGTTATTTTAATGGACAAAAAAAATGTTTTTCTTTCAAAAACAAGGACATTTCTAAGTGACCCCAAACTTTTGAACGGTAGTGTATACTGTATATACAAATGTTCTCAAAATGTTGTTTCCAAAACAAAGTCAGCCTTTTCGGTGTCTGTCCCCCTATTCTTGTAGTTGAGTTTGTTAAAGTCCTCCATGATCTCCACCATGCTCTTGCCTTTGGTCTCTGGGATGAAGTAGAGCATGAACGCTGAGCTGAACATGCAGTATGCCACAAAGACCAGGAAGCAGAACTGGCCTAGAGCATCCTACATGGGCACATGAATAATGTTAAAGATCAACAGATAACTCACTGACCAGACGGACAGTAGGATCTCAGAGATATAAAACCGTCAGGCAATGGTAGTCGTTCGGATCACTGATATTAAGTGTGTGTATGTTGACTTGGAGCAGTATCTTACCACTATGTAGGGGAAGAACATCCCGATGAGGAACAGACCTAGCCAGTTGACGGAGCCGCTGATGACGTAGGCGGACGGTCTCCAGGCCTGCAGGAAGAGATCTGCAGGGAGGGCCATGGACACCCCGGCTAGAAAGATACGAGTACTGTGACAACCAGCTCAGCCTGGCATTAGCTCACTCAATTCCAAATACTCCGAACTGGAATCGTACACACCAAAATGTGACATAATACAAAAGACATTTATAAGCATAAGAGTACTCACAAGGTCCTAGTCCATAAACACAGATGACAGAGAAGATGAGGGCGATGTTAACATAAGGGAACCATGAAAACAGGTCCTGTTGAGAGAGAAAGGACTATGTTAGTTCTCATGTCTGCTGACACAGAAACCCTAAGTGTTGGATTACCTTGATGGACAGCATAACAACAAGGATGGACATGATGACTCCCATCAACAGGTAGCCATAGCCCATCAGCATCTTCCTGCCCGCACGGTCTATCAACAGAGACTTGGATACAACAAGGACAGGAGGTCAATATGGCCACTAAAACAAATGTTATTGTATTGTTCAGTTACAGACAGTGATGTTATTCTCCACTATGACCTCCAGTATGTTATGGTACTCACACAGAGACTGATGGAGATGAGTTCTGTTGTTCCGATGCCAATGGACAGGTAGTGCATATTGTCCTCTGCTACTCCAGATTCACGGAATATGTCAAAAGCGTAGAAATAAATCTATAGAACAAATTCTGGGTCAATGTGGAGAAGATGAGATGAAAGGAGAATGACAAGATAATATAGAGAATGAGAGGGCTCCCACTTGCAACAGTTACAAGCATTTCTTCTGAAAAAGGAAGGGAATGGATCACCTCTTCACTTCTACGTAGAATGCAGAATAACCTCATCGGGGAAATACAACCTACTGACATTGAACTCGTGACTAAAGGTAGATTCAGTAATGTTGCAGTAAAGGTAGATAGAGTAAAAACAGACTCACTGCGTTAATACCACAAAACTGAACAAAGGCACAGGGGATGACCAGAGCCAGCACTTGCCACCTGACACAGCGAGAAGTCAGCACGTCCCACACTGTCTTAGACTTCTGGCCCTGCATGCTCTCCCTCTCCTTCTCCATGTCATCCATCTCCATCTTCAGGTCATCCTCCTGCCACAGCCACTGCAGGGCTATGACAACAACATACACACAAATCACGTTATTCAACAGCAACATCATATATACACACCTCTTCTCGCCATCTCTGATGTGTAACACGGATGTGTTATATTATATGTGTACTGTTATGTTGTACATTATGAAGTGTATTCTGTGTTTGATTATTGTATGGTTAAGATTTGATCCAGGGACATTCTTCCCCCAAAGCCAGCATAACAAATAAAATAAAAATGTCTCACATTATGCATACCTTTTTTTGAGCCCTCTGTGTCGCCTTTGTCGATGTACAGGTAGCGAGGTGCTTCTGGGAAAAAGAGCAGGGTCACAAACTGGATGATGGCAGGGAGGCCACCAAGGGCCATGAGCCAGGGCCACATGTCATCTGTACCCATCACCTCCCTACAGAGAGACAGGGAGGGAAAGGGAGAGATCAAGAGAGACAGAGACGGAGATGGGGGAGGGGGGGCAGAAAGACAGAGGGAGAGACTTGGTAAGAAATTATTAATTTCAATTTCATAGAGAGCTTTGCCATACACTTGTATGTTGTGCTCCAAAATTATTCAATTTCTGGTCATTTGTCAGGTGAGCTATTCAGAATATGTACTTCTGCCCATCCGGACCAGGACAGGGGAATCCAATGTATATGACTATGAGGCTGGTCCGAGGTTCAGTGTGGGTCAACTGGAACATTCAAATCAAATCACATTTTATTGGTCACAAACACGTGATTAGCAGATGTTATTGCAGGTGTAGCGAAATGCTTGTGTTTCTAGCTCCAACAGCGCAGTAATATCTAACAAGTAACATCTAACAATTTCACAATACACACAAATCTACTAAGTAAATTAATGGAATTAACAATATATAAATATATGGACTGGCAATGTCAGAGCGGCATAAACTAAGATACAGTAGAATAGAATTGAATAGAATACAGTATATACATATGAGATGAGTAATCTAAAATATGTAAACATTATTAAAGTGACTAGTAATCCATTATTAAAGTGGCCAGTGATTTCAAGTCTATGTATATAGGCAGCAGCCTCTATAATGTGCTAGTGATGGCTATTTAACAGTCTGAAGAACTTGAGATAGAAGCTGTTTTTCAGTCTCTCGGTCCCAGCTTTGATGCACCTGTACGAGCCTGATGCACCTGTACTGGATGATAGTGGGGTGAACAGGAAGTGGCTTGGGTGGTTGTTGTCCTTGATTATATTTTTGGCCTTCCTGTGACATCGGGTGCTGTAGGTGTCCTGGAGGGCAAGTAGTTTGTCCCTGGCGATGCATTGGGCAGACCGCACCACCCTCTGGAGAGCCCTACGGTTGCGGGCGGTGCAGTTGCCGTACCAGGAGGTGATATATAGCCCAACAGGATGTGCCTTCTTCACCACACTGTCTGTGTGGGTGGTCCAGTTCAGTTTGTCAGTGATGTGTACGCCGAGGAACTTGAAGCTTTCCACCTTCTCCACTGCTGTCCCGTCCATGTGGATAGGTGGGTGCTCCCCCTGCTGTTTCCTGAAGTCTACAACAATCTCCTTTGTTTTGTTGACGTTGAGGGAGAGGTTATTTTCCTGGCACCACAGTCCCAGAGCCCTCACCTCCTCCCTGTAGGCTGTCTCATCATTGTTGGTAATCAAGCCTACTACTGTTGTGTTGTCTGCAAACTTGATGATTGAGTTGGAGGCGTGCGTGGCCACACAGTCATGGGTGAATAGGGAGTACAGGAGGGGGATGAGCATGAAGGGGATTTCACTAAACAGTGTGAACTCTGGAAGGGTGGATGTAATCTATGTAACTGTGCTGTGACTGTGGGTTCTGAGGATGTGTGTTAAGGTGTTATGAACATTAACCAATGCAGCCTGGTCAACCATGCTGACCGCTGCACTGTGAGCACAACACAGAGGTCAGAATGCTTGACCAGGCTAGAACAACTAATAATTAAGAGGGTAAAGTAACCCGAGAACAAGGGTTAGGGGGTTAAGTAACAAGGGTACTGACTTGATGCCAACAATCTGTCCCATGACCTTCCCTAAGCCAATAAAGATGGAGCTAGTGAGGGTCAGGAATCCTCTCAGCTTCTTAGGTGAACTCTCGCCCAGGTACATCAGGTGCACACTCAGCCCCATGCCTGAGAGAGAGGACGAGAGAGAGGAGGGAGAGGTGTAAGGCAGGAGATATAGAGAAAGAGTGAAATAAAGAGAGAGAGAGAAAGAAAGAGAGAGGGGGGAGAGATGGAGGGAAGCGAGTTACAAGAGAAGTAAAAATTAAAATAATTCTGCAGGATGCTCCTATGTTCCCACATAGAGTAGACTATACACACAGAAAGGAAAATCAAAGCACAAAACACTTACCAACATTATATCCATAGAGAAATCTGCCCAGCAGGATCATCTCAAAGGACTTGGCCATGAAACTGAATACCATCAGTAGAGCGGCTACAAGGGCCACTATGTTGTTGAACAGCAGGGCTTTCTTCCTGCAAAACAGAAGAGTGAGTGAGTGAGTGAGTGAGTGAGTGAGTGAGTGAGTGAGTGAGTGAGTGAGTGAGTGAGTGTGGGTGTGTGCATGCATGGCCCTTAGTGTCTTACCGGCCGTAGGTGACAGGGAGACTGCCACTGTGGATAGCCCCGACCCATCCTCCTAGACTAAACACAGATACGATGAAAGACCAGATGAGCATGTTGGTGGAATCGTCTACTGGAACCTCATACCTCCCCAGCCAGGTCTGGTTCACAAAGCTCTGTATGTGCTACATGCAGACAGGGAGAGACAGAATGGATTTCATCTGTCCAGTTTAGTTAATGTCAGTGCAGATGGACGAAGCCACTATAGAGTATTGAGATGAACCCTGAGTTTTGGCAAGTAAGCTCACTTATAAATCAGGGTTGGGTGGATTACTTGAGAAATGTAATCAGTTACTGTTTATAGATTACATGACAATAATAGTAATTCGTAATGTAATTCATTGGATTACTCAAAATAAATAACATTATCTCATTTCTTTGGGATTACTTCCTTCATAAACCAGCATCTGCCTCTTCAGTTTATGCAGCAGACCGATCAATTTCCTCTAACTTTGTCCACCCAACTCCCCAGCATCTTTGGGTAAGTGCTGGCTCAGCTGCCTGCTGCCTCTTCTTGATAACATGGCATTACTGCTAAAAGGTCAGCTTCACTGTCAAATAGATTGTGGTCAGTAAAAGAGTAAACGGTCATTTGAATATCTTAGACACCCTTAACATAAAAGGCTGGTATGATAAAGACTCCAATAGACAGATGTAACAGATCCAAGAGAAAACAGATTATTTCATGAGTTGGATGACTTTTAAGTCTGTCGTTCTGAATTAAAGTGCTCCAAATTTCTTGTTGTTTTAGGTCAGTCCGTAGTCGGTGAAATTTAACGATGTGTCGTGAGTGTGTCATTTAACGATGAGTCCAACCGGCAGTACGGTACACAGAAGGTTACTCTGGACATGATGGCATGCCGGGCTCTTGTGTCAGCTCAGGACCCCGTATTTCATCTCACTCAGTCAGTGTTTACCTCAAACGTTTTGAATTTACCCCCCTATGAGTATACAATGTCATAACATAAAATAGTCTAGACTTTATTTTCTCTATCTTTATTATCATGAAATAGCCTACCCCAAAGATGTCATGAGTCATCTTACACTATGTAGAATTGCCCAAACATTTCTTTGGGCCCCCAAATGAAATAAAATGATGATTCTATATTTAACGTATCTCAATGAGCAGTAATTAAAGTATGCCCAAATGCAGGGACCTGTCAGCATTCTTGACGTCCACTTCTTCCAAGTTTTGCTGGTGCAACTACTTATTTAAATCTGATATGCCTAGTTGTCTTTGCAAAATAATGCATTGAGGCATTTTCCTGGACAGTGTTTATTTTAAGTCATAAAACTTTTGAAAAGGCTATATTGAAACGCCCTTTGCCTCAAGTATTTTGTTTTGTTTGTCCTTTTAGTACTTCAAACCAACATTCAAAGCATCCTGAATACTCCTGACTTGTGCTTTTATTTAATTTAAATTTAACTCTGGTCACAGGTCTCAGAATTGACCAATTAATAGCTGTTTTACAAAAAAATAAGCATGTGCTCATAGACCTTAGTGCCGCTTTTGACACCATCAATTACCACATTATTTTGGAGAGATTGGAAACCTTAGTTGGTCTACACAGACAAGTTCTTGCCAGTTTAGATCTCATCTGTCGGAAATATATCAGTTTGTCTCTGTGGATAGTTTGTCCTCTAACAAATAAATTGTACATGTCAGTGTTCCTCAAGGTTCTGTTTTAGGACCACTATTGTTTTCAGTAAATATATCTTGGTGATGTCATTTGAAAACACATTGTCAACTCACACAGCTGTACTTTTCGATGAAACATGGTGAAGCCCCAAAATTGCCTGGAAGTCTGTGTTTCAGACATAAGTAAGTGGATGGTGGCAAATGTTTTACTTTTAAACAGAGATGCCCGTTCTAGGTCCCAAGAAACCAAGAGATCAAGAGATCTGATCTGACAATTAGTCTTGACGGTTGTACAGTCGTCTCAAAAAAAACTGTGAATAACCTCAGTATTACTCTGGATCCTGGTCTCTCTTTTGACGAACATATCAAGAATATTTCAAGGACAGCTTTTTTCCATCTTCGTAACATTGCAAAAACTGGAAAATTATGAAGAAAAGCTAATCCATGCTTTTGTCCCTTCTAGACTAGACTACTGCAATGCTCGGATAAAACATTAAATACATTTCAGTTAATGCTAAATATGTCTGCTAGAATCTTGACTAGAACCCCAACATTTGATCGTATTACTCCAGTGTTATCCTCTCTACACTGGCTTACTGTTATGGCTTGGGGTGATGTCAAGGTTTTAGTGCTAACCTACAAAGCATTACATGGACTTGCTCCTAACTATCTCTCCGATTTGGTCCTGCCGTACATACTTACACGTACGCTACATTCACAAGACGCAGGCCTCCTTATTATCCCTAGAATTTATTAGCAAACAGCAGGAGGCTTAAGCTTTCTCATACAGAGATCAATTTTTATGGAATGGTCTGCCTATCCATGTGAAAGACACAGACTCGGTGTCGACATTTAAGTCTTTACTGAAGACTCATCTCTTCATTAGGTCCTATGATTGAGTGTAGCCTGGTCCAAGGGTGCTAAGGTGAACAGCAAGGCACTGGAATGATGAACCGTCATTACTGCTTCTGCCTGGCCGGCTCCCCTCTCTCCACTGGGATTCTCTGCCTCTGACCCTATTAAGGAGGCTGAGTCACTGGCTTACTAGTGCCCTTTACATGCCGTCCCTAGGAGGGGTGCGTCATGTCATGCCAGGCTTTTTTGCACTATACTCGACTTGAGTGATCTGCCTGTATGGTCTTACACCCCTCGGGCTCGTGCAGTGGAGGAGATTGTCGTGGGCTATAGTCAGCCTCGTCTCAGGTTAGTAAGTTAGTGGTCTGTTGATATCCCTCTAGTGGTGTGGGGGCTGTGCTTTGGCAAAGTGGGTGGGGTTATATCATGCCTGGTTGGTCCTGTCCGGGGGTGTCGTTGGACGGGGCCACAGTGTCCCCCGATCCCCCCGTCTCAGCCTCCAGTATCTATGCTGCAATAGTCTATGTGCCGGGGGGCTAGGGTCAGTCTGTTATATCTGGTGTAATTCTCCTGTCTTATCTGGTGTCCTGTGTGAATCTAAGTATGCTCCCTCTAATTCTCTTTCTCCCTCCCCTCCCCTCCCCTCCCGGAGGATGTGAGCCCTAGGACCATGCCTCAGGACTACCTGGCCTGATGACTCCTGGCTGTCCCCAGTCCACCTGGTCGTGCTTCTGCTCCAGTTTCAACTGTTCTGCCTGAGGCTATGAAAACCTGACCTGTTCAGTGGATGTGCAACCTTGTCCCAGACCTGCTGTTTTAGACTCCCTCTCTGTCTTGATCCCTTTCACTCTCTTTCTCTCTATTTCTCTCTCTTTCTCTCTCTTTCTCTCTCTACAGCACCTGCTGATGTGACATCTGAATGCTCGGCTATGAAAAGCCAAATGACATTTACTCCTGATTATTATTTGACCCTGCTGGTCATCTATGACTATTTGAACATTCTGAAGAACAATCTGGCCTTAATGGCAATGTACTCTTATAATCTTCACCCGGAACAGCCAGAAGAGGACTGGCCACCCATCAGAGCCCAATTCCTCTCCAGGTTTCTTCCTATGTTCCTGCCTTTCTAGGGAGTTTTTCCTATCCACTGTGCTTCTACATCTGCATTGCTTGCTGTTTGAGGTTTTAGGCTGGGATTCTCTGTAAGCACTGGGTGACCTCTGCTGATGTAAAAGGGCTTTATAAATACATTTCATTGATTGATTTGATTGATGTTTGGGGCAAATCTGACACAACACATCAATGAGTACAACTCTTCATATTGGTGGTTGCTGCATCATGTTATGGGTATGCTTGTCATCTGCAAGGAGTAGGGTGTTTTTTTATGATAAAAATAATGGAATAGAGCTAAGAACAGACAAAATCCTAGAGGAAAACCTGGTTCAGTCTACTTTCCAACAGACACTGGGAGACAAATTTACCTTTCAGCAGGACAATAACCTAAACCATGAAGCAAAATATACACTGGAGTTTCTTACCAAGACAACATTGAATGTTCCTGGGTGGCCTAGTTACAGTTTAGACTTAAATCGGTTTGAAAATCTATAGCAAGACTTGAAAATGTCTGTCTAGCAATGATCAACAACAAACTTTACAGAGCTTGAAGAATTAAAACAAATAAAATTAGCAAATATGGCACAATCTAGATGTGCAAAGCTCTTACAGACTTACCCAGAAAGACTCACAGCTGTAATTACTGCCAAAAGTGATTCTAACATGCACTGACTCAGGGGGTTGAATACTTATCTAATCAAGATAAATTAGAGTTTTATTTTTCATATTCTTTTACTTTGACATTACAGAGTTTTTTGTGTAGATCATCGAAAAAACGTTGTGACACAACAAAATGTGGAAAAAGTATAATTTACCTCGTACCTCTGCACATCGACTCGGTACTGGTACCCCGTGTACTCTCTCTTAGCCGAGATATCGCTACTCATTGTGTATTTATTATTAATTTTATCATTACATGTTATTACTTCTCAATTTAATTTTCTTCTTCTCATTGTTGGGAATGGCCCATAACATTTCACTGTGAATGACGTAAATATACATTTTCACAAAGTTTACTGCTTCAGTCTCTTTAGATATTTTTGTCAGATGTTACTATGGAATACTGAAGTATAATTACAAGCATTTCATAAGTGTCAAATACTTTTATTGACAATTACATGAAGTTGATGCAAAGAGTCAATATTTGCAGTGTTGACCCTTCTTTTTCAAGACCTCTGCAATCCGCCCTGACATGCTGTCAATTAACTTCTGAGCCACATCCTGACTGATGGCAGCCCATTCTTGCATAATCAATGCTTGGAGTTTATCAGAATTTGTGGGTTTTTGTTTGTCCATCCGCCTCTTGAGGATTGAACACAAGTTCTCAATGGGATTAAGGTCTGGGGACTTTCCTGGCCAAAATATCAATGTTTTGTTCCCCGAGCCACTTAGTTATCACTTGTCGTGGAAGATTTAGAATTTGTTGGTAACATATGTAAGATGTTTTATATCCATCAAATGTGTGTAAGTTACTTCTCATCAGAATGGTATTTTTGTATAATACTGTGGCGGGGTTGCAGTTATCTGTTCTATGTCCAGACTAAGTTGCATGGGCCGCAGAGAGGGGAGAGGTCAAAGTGTCATCATGTGTAAACATATCTTTTACTCCCTACCTTTTTCTAGTGGGGAAAGTAGGGTGGCATTGTCTGGAATCATTCTCATGCTCCCTTTTATCTTAACCTATAGCCTCACTCTCCTCTCCGTGAGCTTGTCCAGGATTGGTTGTATTTAGAATTGGTTGCATCTAAATGACAATTTGATATATGCCTGTTGATATGGAGGATTGGTTTATGGTTCTGGGGTTTGAGTAAGGAGACAAAGCTGAACGATTTATTATGTCTATGCTGTCTGACTATGTGTGTTCTTTGCTATTAAAGGATCTCAGTTGCATTGTAAGGGGGCTCTCAGAGAATTCACTGAAAGACACTGAATTACCTGAGAGTCACAGGATTGTGATAGAGCTCATATAATTACAGATGGACTTTGATAACTAACTCTGACTTGTGTGTGTGGTTTGCTCCCATGATTTGGTAAATAGCGGAAATTTCCACGACACACTTTTGCCTTATGGCAAGGTGCTCCATCATGCTGGAAAAGGCATTGTTCATCACCAAACTGTTCCTGGATGGTTGGGAGAAGTTGCTCTCGGAGGATGTGTTGGTACCATTCTTTATTCATGGCTGTGTTCTTAGGCAAAATTATGAGTGAGCCCACTCCCTTGACTGAGAAGCAACCCCACACATGAATGGTCTCAGGATGCTTTACTGTTGGCATGACTAAGGACTGATGGTAGTGCTCACCTTGTCTTCTCCGGCCAAGCTTTTTTCCGGATGCCCCAATCAATCGGAAAGGGGATTCATCAGAGAAAATGACTTTACCCCAGTCCTCAGCAGTCCAATCCCTGTACCTTTTGCAGAATATCAGTTAGACCCTGATGTTATTCCTGGAGAGAAGTGGCTTCTTTGCTGCCCTTCTTGACACCAGAACAGCCTCCAAAAGTATTCGCCTCACTGAGCGTGCAGATGCACTCACACCTGCCTGCTGCCATTCCTGAGCAAGCTCTGTACTGTTGATGCCCCGATCCTGCAGCTGAATCAACTTTAGGAGATGATCCTGGCGCTTGCTGGACTTTCTTGGGCACCCTAAAGCCTTCTTCACAACAATTGAACCGCTCTCCTTGATGCCCTTGATGGTCTGATAAATGGTTGATTGAGGTGCAATCTTACTGGCAGCAATATCCTTGCCTGTGAAACCCGTTTTGTGCAAAGCAACGATGACGGCACGTGTTTCCTTGCAGGTAACAATGGTTGACAGAGGATGAACAATGATTCCAAGCACCACCCTCATTTTGAAGCTTCCAGTCTGTTATTCGAACTAAATCAGCATGACAGAGTGATCTCCAGCCTTGTCCTCCTCAACACTCACATCTGTGTTAACGAGAGAATCACTGACATGATGTCAGCTGGTCCTTTTGTGGCAGGGCTGAAATGCAGTGGAAATGTTTTTTGGCGATTCAGATCATCTGCATGGCAAAGAGGGACTTTGCAATTAATTGCAATTCATCTGATCACTCTTCATAACATTCTGGAGTATATGCAAATTGCCATCATACAAACTGAGGCAGCAGACTATGTGAAAATTAATATTTGTGTCATTCTCAGAACTTTTGGCCACAACTGTACATAGTCATTGAACTCTGGTCACTTTAATGTTTACATACTGTTTAATCCACTATATGTATATACTGTAAACTCTTAGAAAGAAGCGGAAATATCCCTTTTAGGTTCTAGATAGCACCTTTTTTTCTGAGAGTGTAGTCACCTCTTATCCTGTATAACTACTGCTGTATATACCGTTTCTATGCATGTACTGTCCATACTGTATAGAGATATATAAGACACACCATACTATGGACTCTGACATTGCTCGTTCTGATATTTCTTAATTTGACCTTTTTAATTTTGGACTTTTTAAAATTAATTGCGTATTGTTTTGTTTTTCTAGGTATTATTACTACACTGCCAGAGCTAGGAACACAAGCATTTAGCTGCACCTGCGATAACATCTGCAAATCTGTGTACGCGACCAATAAACTTTGGTTTGATTTGACCCTGCTTATGATGTCTAAAGCAACATGGTATACTTCAAATACTCCAACAACAGTCCTGTAGCCTCAACCACACCATGTTTCTTTCTGTCTGCTCACATGATATGACAATACACAGTCGGGTCTGTATAAATTGGATTGGAGAAAAAGCTGCTGCTGATGAACTGTTGATCACAGTGCTATCCATTAGGATTAGGTCACTCCCTCCTCTGGCTGGGAAGTGATACGATATCTCCCTGTTCTCCTGGGAAACTGGACACTGTTTACTCTCTCACACTTTGTATGCACCCTGCTGTTTGCACCTTTTCATACACACTCAATTGAAAATTTGCAATACTGTAATACTGTAGTGTAATTGTGACCTATCAATGTAATAACAATAATAATAATAGCATTTTCTTACTTTAAAGCAAATTTGTGCTCCTATAGGTTTTTCTTTGTGATATCTTTACAGGCTCAGTCACATGCCAACAGGCAAGGAAGTATCAATCTTAAATCAGATTACGTCTTCACTTTTATCCCTCAATGCTATTCCTCATTATCAAGTTTATATTCAACTCCTTAGAGCTGACCATCAGACAGCTTTCTTACCTCTGCTGGAGAAGACATGATGGAAACTTGCATCCCATATTGAAATGATCCCCCAATTCCCAATACCAACGTCAACAGGTAAAGCCTCCAGTACTGCATCTAGAATATAAACAAGGATGTCTTACAGTAATTAAGAATTCTAAACTGAGTTATGTCTCAATGAAACAAAGAGCAATATTACAGACATGATACAAGTTTGATAGATTACAGTCAACAGTCAAATAAAGTGTGCAAAGTTGTTTAACTCAACAATTGTGTTTACATTTTGTTTGTAATTGTAGGATGTCTCTCAGTATAAACAACATAGGAGTAGAAATGGCAGAGTGCAGAGTCTCTTTTTTTAAACTATTTATTGAATAATTTCAGTATGAGCCTCATCATCAATTATATGAGTGATGTGTTGTCTTACCAGATCATTGAGTGCTTTTCCCATCTTTCCATCTGAGGCTCACCTGGATGCTGTCTGGAACAGCAGAACAGGTGGACAGTTGGTTGATCGCCTGCTGCTGCTGAGGGAGATGGAGGGACACAGACACCAAGGAGCATTTATCCCCACCGATACCACAGTCCTGTCCCCGAAACTGTTATTAATCACATCGTCTGGGTTGTAGTGGAAGAAAACCTTGTTGGAGAGGAGGAGAGAAAGAGAGGGATGAGGGGGGGGATTAGGGTTAGGGTTAGGGATCACTGAACAGTGAGAGGAACAGGACTGAACCAGGAACATCTTACTGGTCCAAACTGGATCTCACCAGATTCCTTCCCAAGGATAACAAGCCCTGGCCTTGTGACTCCATCCTGTTTGTTTTTACTCCGGTTTGGTATTAGGTTTAATATTCACAAGAGATGGATGGTTAGGAAGGTGTCTTGATAAAACAGGAATAACTTACTTATTGTTCCGTGAGTCACTGACTGAACACATCAATGTGGAAGCTGAACAGGACAGGTGCTGCCCAGTTCCAGTTTAACATTGAGCACTTTGTAAGGAATAAAGAAAACAGTAATTTCCAAATCTTCTGGTTGATACTGTATGTTTTGTATTGTAAAAATATTGTGCATTGTTTTTAAGTTGCCTTTCGATTGTTTGTGTTGTTTTGATTACTGAGTATCAAGCAGTACATTGTCCTGTACTGGTGATTGTTATTGGCAACATTGTCCTGTACTGGTGATTGTTATTGGCAACATTGTCCCGTACTGGTGATTGTTATTGGCAACATTGTCCCGTACTGGTGATTGTTATTGGAAATAAACTAAAAGAGAATTGATCATTAAAAAGAATAAAGAAACAGGCTAAGGCTTATCTCCAATTATGTACGGTACTTCTGACCTGATATACTAACACGAGATGAGAATAAAACATGTACTTTATCATTCAATCATTTTCATGTGGATATGGCAAATATAGTATATCTAGCAGTTGATTTTCATAACTATTATCTAGCAAATGTGATAAAAAATAATATTGAAAATATGTTTGTTATTATTGCTGTATGTACTTATAGCTATTTACTGATCCAAATGAGATCATTTGATATTCTAATTGTTGGCATATGAATGCACTATTTATTATTTACAAAAACCTGTGTGATGCTAATTTAGTTGATGATAAAAAAGCCAATGTACCTGACCGATAGTAAAATTTCCTGCCATAATAAAGAACATGCAATGACATGGGGGTCTCCCTTTATGTCCAGTGTTTAGCATATTGTGTAATCAGTTAGTTTATATCTAGACAGATACCTTGCATGGTCTTGTTGATTTGGACAAATCTGGGGTCATCATGTTCTTGCCATAACAAATGTGTTGATTGAGTTGTTTGCTTTAATTTCTGTGTGTATATTTACCCCTGTTTCCCTGCTTAGGTTTGTGCGGGATTATTTTTCTTGTTGCTTGTGGAGGCTTTCCTCCGTGTATTTGTTTTTGCGCCATACGGGAGTACTGTTAGTTCCCATTGCATTGGGCGTTGTTTTTGGGTATTGTACTGTACCGTGTTTTTGGACTTGCCCTGATTATAATTTACGCTACACTGACATCTCTGCCTCTCTGCGTTTGACTCCTCACCTACCTTCAGTGCGTCAACGCAACAGTACATTACCGTGAAATGCTTACGTACAAGCCCTTAGCCAACAATGCAGGTAAGAAATTAAGATAAGAGAATATTTACTGAATAAACTAAAGTTTTTTAAAAAGTAACACAGTAAAATAACAATAACGAGGCTATACTGTATACAATATCGAGTCAATGTGCGGGTATACAGGTTAGTCAAGGTTATTGAGGTAATCTGTACATGTAGGTAGGGGTAAATTGACTATGCATAGCTAATAAAACAGTCGCAGCAGCGTAAAAAAAGAAGGGGTCAATGCAAATAGTCTGGGTAGCCATTTGATTAACTGTTCAACACTCTTATGGCTTGGAGGTAGAAGCTGGTAAGGAGTCTTTTGGACCTAGACTTGGCACTCCGGTACCGCTTGCCGTGAGGTAGCAGAGAAGTCTATGACTAAGGTGGCTGGAGTCTTTGACAATATTTAGGGCCTTCTTCTGACACCGCCTAGTATAGAGGTCCTGGATGTCAGGAAGCTTGGCCCCAGTGATGTACTGGGCAGTAAGCAGTACCCTCTGTAGCACCTTGTGGTCGGATGCAGAGCAGTTGCCATATCAGGCGGTGATGTAACCAGTCAGGATGGTGCAGCTGTAGAACTTTGAGGATCTGGACGGCAGGCAGGCTCGGGGTCAGGGCAGGCAGAGGTTTGTAATCAGGTCAGAATCAGGCAGACAGGTAAGTGTGGCCTGAGGGCACACACTTAATGTAATGTTTTTTTTATAATGTATAATTATTATTTTTTTTTTGTCAGTCTTATTCTAAAATGGATTAAAACGTTTTTTTCCTCATCAATCTAACACACAATACCCCACAATCACATTTACATAAGTATTCAGACCCTTTACTTAGTACTTTGTTGAAGCTCCTTTGGCAGTGAATACAGCCTATAGTCTTCTTAGGTATGATGCTACAAGCTTGGCACAACTGTATTTGGGGAGTTTAGTGTATAGGGGATGTTGTTCCCACTATGACTATTAAAACCTACCCAAACCAGAAACCGTGGATAGTTGGCAGCCTTCACCATGGCAAGGTGACTGGGAATATGGTTGAATACAAACAGTGTAGCTATTCCCTTCGTTAGGCAATCAAACAGGCAAAATGTTAGTACAGAGACAAAGTGGAGTTGCAATTCAATGGCTCAGACAGGAGACTTATGTGGCAGGGTCTACAGACATCACGGACTACATCGGGAAAACCAGGCTTTTCGCAGACACCGACATCTTGCTTCCAGACAAGCTAAACACTTTCACCTATTTTGAGAATAACACAGTGCCACCGACTCGGCCCGCTCCCAAGGACTGTGGGCTATCGTTCTCCATGGCCGACATGAGTAAGACATTTAAACAGGTTAACCCTCGCAGGGCTGCCAGCCTAGACGGCATCCCTAGCCGCGTCCTCAGAACATGCGCAGACCAGCTGACTGGAGTGTTTACGGACATATTCAATTTCTCCCTATCCCAGTCTGCTTTCCCCACTTGCTTCAAGATATCCACTATTGTTTCTGTACCCAAGAAAGCAAAGATAACTAAATGACTATCGCCACGTAGCTCTCAATTCTGTCAGCATGAAGTGCTTTGTGAGGCTAGGTAAGTATCATATCTCCTCCACCTCACCTGACACCCTAGACCCACTTCAATTTGCATATATAGATCCACTGAGGATGCAATCGCCATCACACTGCACACTGCCCTAGCCCATCTGGACAAGAGGAATACCTATGTAAGAGTGCTGTTCATTGACTATAGCTCAGCCTTCAACACCATAGTACCATCCAAGATCATCATCAAGCTTGGGGCCCTGGGTCTGAACTGCACCCTGTGCTACTGGGTCCTGGACTTCCTGATGGGCCACCCCCAGCTGGTGTAGGTAGGAAATAACATCTCCACTTCGCTGATCTTCAACACTGGGGCCCCATAAGGGTACGTGCTCAGTCCTCTCCTGTACTCTCTGTTCACCCATGACTGCGTGGCCATGCACACCACTAACTCTAATAGTCAGGTTTGCAGACGACACAACAGTAGTAGGCTTGATTACCAACGATTACGAGACTGCCTACAGGGAGGAGGTGAGGCCCCTGCGAGTGCGGTGCCTGGAAAACAATTTCTCACTCAACGTCAACAAAACAATGGAGATGATTGTGGACTTCAGGAAACAGCAGAGGGTGCACCCCCCTATCTACATCAACGGGACCTCAGTGGAGACGGTGGAAAGATTCAAGTTCCTCGGCGTACACATCACTGACAAACTGAACTGGACCACCCACACAGACAGTGTGGTGAAGAAAGTGCAACAGAGCCTCAACCTCAGGAGGCTAAAGAAATTGGGCTTGTCACCTAAAACTTTTACAGATGCACAATTGAGAGCATCCTGTTGGGCTGTATCACCACCTGGTACGGCAACTGCACCACCCACAACCGCAAGGCTCACCAGAGGGGGGTGCAGTCTGCCCAACGCAATACCGGGGGTAAACTATCTGCCCTCCAGGACACTTACAGCACCCGATGTCACAGGAAGGCCAAAAAGATTATCAAGGATATAAACCACCAGAGCACTGCCTGTTCACCCTGCTTTCTTCCAGAAGGCGAGGTCAGTACAGGTGCATCAAAGCTGGGACCGAGAGACTGAAAAACAGCTTCTATCTCAAGGCCATCAGACTGTTAAACAGCCATCACAGCACATTAGAGGCTGCTACCTACAGGCATAGACTAGGAATCACTGGCCACTAAGGAACACTAATCACTTTAATAATGTTTACATATCTGGCATTACTCATCTCATATGTGTATACCCTATTCTACGGTCTCTAAATGTTTACATATGTCATTACTCATCTCATGTGTGTATGTTTCTATACTATTCTACGGTATCAAAAAAAAGCAAAAAAGTATTTAGTCAGCCACCAATTGTGCAAGTTCTCCTACTTACAAAGATGAGAGAGTCCTGTAATTTTCAGCATTGTTACACTTCAACTAATGCATGATGTCATCTGTAAAGGAATAAGGGTCTGGGGTTCGGGCTAGGCCCCTTAGTTAAAGTGAGGGGACATTTTAACGCTACAGCACACAATGACATTCTAGACGATTCTGTGCTTCCAACTTTGTGGCAACATTTTGGGGAAGGCCCTTTCCTGTTTCAGCATGACAATACCCCCATGCACAAATGAGGTCCATACAGAAATGATTTTTTGAGATCAGTGTGGAAGAACTTGACTGGCCTGCACAGAGCCCTGACCGGAACCCCCGTCAAACACCTTTGGGATGAATTGGAATGCAGACTGCGAGCCAGGCCTAATCGCCCAACATCAGTGCCCGACCTCACCAATGCTCTTTTGGCTGAATGGAAGCAAGTCCCCGCAGCAAGTGGAGGCTGTTATAGCAGCAAAGGGTGGACAAACTCCATATTAATGCCCATGATTTTGGAATGAGATGTCTGGTGAGCAGGTGTCCATATACTTTTTGTCATGTAGTGTAGTATTTGTGATTTTATGTGACACATGTAGCCTACATAATGTATTACAAATTAGGAATAAATGAATTTCCCTGTTGAAAAATAAAGATCTTATAAGTTCTACGATCTGAGTTCCGAGTTCTAATGTTTTTGCAGAATCGAGTCATTGCCACAGTTGCATGGTGCTACTGATGGAGATCACCTGCCAGTGGACGTTACGGTCAGCCAACCACTCCCAGGGTCTGCTGGGCGTCAGGACTTTAAGCTCAGCCTGCTCCTGGAGGATCTCATCCAACTCTGACCGCTGGATCTCGCAGACGCCACAAGGCTAACATGCATGCACACACAATGCATTATGTAAATACAAACAAATGATAAATACAAACAAAATGCATTGTGTAAATACAAACAAATGATAAATACAAACAAGTGACACAGATGCATGCAATTGATACAAAGACTTTCCATCCCTGCTGATGCAGAATAATGAATAACAGCAGCAGAACTTGCTCATGTTTTTACTGTATATATCACTCACACTAACTCGCATACAAGAGGAACAGAGCCATGTGGCTCGGACAAGAAACTACTGCACACAGCCACAGACTAACACAGGTCATGGTCTGGCTCTCCTCCTACCTACCATTGATACAGGCCTCCTCCTCATTGCCCTGTCAGTAGAAACAAGTATATATATTTTTCTTCAGAAACACAAATGATAGGTTAGTTAGGTTAGATTATACTTTCTATTTTCAAACAGAATTGTAACTATTCGGTCATTCATAAAGTTGTTGTAAAGTGCTTGAGTCATACAGGTTGTCCAGGACGCAGAGCGCAGACCCCCAAAACATCTATACTATAAGTACAGCAATGACATCAATGTGTGACATTAAGTTTGTGTAGCCTGTAGGTCACCAAGTTGAATTGAGGCACATACAGTATTATAGGCTATTACCAAAATGAATCTTCAAATGTTACTGTCCAGCCAGCAGATGGTGCTGCATTGAAGGCTTATGAGTAATTGCATTTGAGTTTAATACAATACTTCAAAGTAAAAACAGTTGTAAAATACCAGGGTGGGTTTGCAGCAACATGAATGAACACTTAAATTAAGGTTGATATATGAGTCATGTTGCATAAAACGTTAAACCTAGTATGGAATTAGTCCTAGTTACATTTAACCCTTCATCTAATCTAAATTTTCACTTTGAACCAGGATCAAATCTACTCTTGTTTCAAAATCAAATTGAAACTTAGATTAGGGTTTAATTATAAAACTGCCCCTGGAGGTGGTTTAAGTGATCAAATTACATTGCATGTGCTGTATTTTTGGTATGACTACAAATTTGAGCTATTGTGGCTTATCATGTTTCTGTTAGTCAACTAGCCATATCTAATTTATTAATCTAATAATTTAGTCAGCAGTGACAAATCAGGGTGGGTTGCACCAACATAGATAAAGACTGCCAAAAATGGCTCTGTGTGACCACAGGAAAAGGTTAAACTGGGTTAAATCAAGACTGATTCATTAATCATGCTTAACAAAACTTCCTGGTTAAATTCAACCCTTTATCTAATTTTAAGTTAAATTTGCACTATTACTGTTGTCACTTTTGGATATTACTACAATGTACTATTTATTTTTGAACCCATTGAACAAACATGTTTTTTTTTAGCTGTTCTCTCATTAACTTTCTGGTGGTAAATTAGTGTATCTCACTATAACTCATCTCCAAACAGACAATTCTCTCTGACATGTGTCAATATTATGCTTCCCAACAGACCCCTGTAGATCCAAAGCTCTAAGACAACTGGCAAACTGCAGAAAGTAAGTGGTATCGAATATAATTTTGTAGTGAATAAGTGTACATAAATATAGTGGAGCAAACATTTACATTATGGGTCAAACACTTGGTGTCATGGGGCGACGTGGTCACACATTATAATGCAATTACAGGACCGAGCACAGTGAAGCATGATGACAATTCTGGTGACCCACTACCAATCTTCCCTTTAAAAACATAAGGCACGGAGCAAATTTCAAGTCTGCTGAGCCTAAACTTGAACATTTACTGTGAACACTGAGGCTGCACTCTCTTTAAGTTACAGACAATGATCAAGTAGGCTACTGAGGCTATTTGATCATAAAGTAGGTCTACCAGGGTGGCCTACCATCAAAAACAATGGGAAAAATGCATCCAATAACATGATAACATGGAAATAGCTGTTCTATCATTCAGCCTACAGTAGTGGTGGTGTTTAGCAGCCAATGTGTGATGTTCAATGTAGGCCTACATTTCATGAGCCTTTTGAAAAAAAACATGTTGGGATTGACATTAACCTGTTTATCCACTTGTCCTTCAGACATGGAGGTGACTGAAAATGTTGTTTGATGTAAGAAACCACTTTACAAAATAAAATGCATTATTATTCCTATACCATTATAACAGAGAATCAGACAAATGATGCAACCCTCTGCCTATTGGCTACTTAGCTTATTCAAGCCTGTCTCAAAATACAATACTGCCCCTTTAAGACAAAAAAAGCTCTTTATCTGACATGCTTTTCAAAAAGGTCTAGAAATGTACACGCTTTGTAGAAAGCAATCACTCAAATCAAATCAAATCAAATTTATTTATATAGCCCTTCGTACATCAGCTGATATCTCAAAGTGCTGTACAGAAACCCAGCCTAAAACCCCAAACAGCAAACAATGCAGGTGTAAAAGCACGGTGGCTAGGAAAAACTCCCTAGAAAGGCCAAAACCTAGGAAGAAACCTAGAGAGGAACCGGGCTATGTGGGGTGGCCAGTCCTCTTCTGGCTGTGCCGGGTAGAGATTATAACAGAACATGACCAAGATGTTCAAATGTTCATAAATGACCAATAAGGCAGAACAGTTGAAACTGGAGCAGCAGCACAGTCAGGTGGACTGGGGACAGCAAGGAGCCATCATGTCAGGTAGTCCTGGGGCACGGTCCTAGGGCTCAGGTCCTCCGAGAGAGAGAAAGAAAGAGAGAATTAGAGAGAGCATATGTGGGGTGGCCAGTCCTCTTCTGGCTGTGCCGGGTGGAGATTATAACAGAACGTGGCCAAGATGTTCAAATGTTCATAAATGACCAGCATGGTTGAATAATAGTAAGGCAGAACAGTTGAAACTGGAGCAGGAGCATGGCCAGGTGGACTGGGGACAGCAAGGAGTCCTCATGTCAGGTAGTCCTGGGACATGGTCCTAGGGCCCAGGCCAGTTGAAACTGGAGCAGCAGCATGGCCAGGTGGACTGGGGACAGCAAGGAGTCATCATGTCAGGTAGTCCTGGGGCATGGTCCTAGGGCTCAGGTCCTCCGAGAGAGAGAAAGAAAGAGAGAAGGAGAGAATTAGAGAACGCACACTTAGATTCACACAGGACACCGAATAGGACAGGAGAAGTACTCCAGATATAACAAACTGACCCTAGCCCCCCGACACATAAACTACTGCAGCATAAATACTGGAGGCTGAGACAGGAGGGGTCAGGAGACACTGTGGCCCCATCCGAGGACACCCCGGACAGGGCCAAACAGGAAGGATATAACCCCACCCACTTTGCCAAAGCACAGCCCCCACACCACTAGAGGGATATCTTCAACCACCAACTTACCATCCTGAGACAAGGCCGAGTATAGCCCACAAAGATCTCCGCCACGGTACAACCCAAGGGGGGCAACCCAGACAGGCCGACCACAACAGTGAATCAACCCACCCAGGTGACGCACCCCCCAGGGACGGCACGAGAGAGCCCCAGCAAGCCAGTGACTCAGCCCCGTAACAGGGTTAGAGGCAGAGAATCCCAGTGGAAAGAGGGGAACCGGCCAGGCAGAGACAGCAAGGGCGGTTCGTTGCTCCAGAGCCTTTCCGTTCACCTTCCCACTCCTGGGCCAGACTACACTCAATCATATGACCCACTGAAGAGATGAGTCTTCAGTAAAGACTTAAAGGTTGAGACCGAGTTTGCGTCTCTGACATGGGTAGGCAGACCGTTCCATAAAAATTGAGCTCTATAGGAGAAAGCCCTGCCTCCAGCTGTTTGCTTAGAAATTCTAGGGACAATTAGGAGGCCTGCGTCTTGTGACCGTAGCGTACGTGTAGGTATGTATGGCAGGACCAAATCAGAGAGGTAGGTAGGAGCAAGCCCATGTAATGCTTTGTAGGTTAGCAGTAAAACCTTGAAATCAGCCCTTGCTTTGACAGGAAGCCAGTGTAGAGAGGCTAGCACTGGAGTAATATGATCAAATTTTTTGGTTCTAGTCAGGATTCTAGCAGCCGTATTTAGCACTAACTGAAGTTTATTTAGTGCTTTATACGGGTAGCCGGAAAAAAGAGCATTGCAGTAGTCTAACCTAGAAGTGACAAAAGCATGGATTAATTTTTCTGCATCATTTTTGGACAGAAAGTTTCTGATTTTTGCAATGTTACGTAGATGGAAAAAAGCTGTCCTCGAAATGGTCTTGATATGTTCTTCAAAAGAGAGATCAGGGTCCAGAGTAACGCCGAGGTCCTTCACAGTTTTATTTGAGACGACTGTACAACCATTAAGATTAATTGTCAGATTCAACAGAAGATCTCTTTGTTTCTTGGGACCTAGAACAAGCATCTCTGTTTTGTCCGAGTTTAATAGTAGAAAGTTTGCAGCCATCCACTTCCTTATGTCTGAAACACATGCTTCTAGCGAGGGCAATTTTGGGGCTTCACCATGTTTCATTGAAATGTACAGCTGTGTGTCATCCGCATAGCAGTGAAAGTTTACATTATGTTTTCGAATAACATCCCCAAGAGGTAAAATATATAGTGAAAACAATAGTGGTCCTAAAACAGAACCTTGAGGAACACCGAAATGTACAGTTGATTTGTCAGAGGACAAACCATTCACAGAGACAAACTGATATCTTTCTGACAGATAAGACCTAAACCAGGCCAGAACATGTCCATGTAGACCAATTTGGGTTTCCAATCTCTCCAAAAGAATGTGGTGATCGATGGTATCAAAAGCAGCACTAAGGTCTAGGAGCACGAGGACAGATGCAGAGCCTCGGTCCGATGCCATTAAAATGTCATTTACCACCTTCACAAGTGCCGTCTCAGTGCTATGATGGGGTCTAAAACCAGACTGAAGCATTTCATATACATTGTTTGTCTTCAGGAAGGCAGTGAGTTGCTGCGCAACAGCCTTCTCTAAAATCTTTGAGAGGAATGGAAGATTCGATATAGGCCGATAGTTTTTTATATTTTCTGGGTCAAGGTTTGGCTTTTTCAAGAGAGGCTTTATTACTGCCACTTTTAGTGAGTTTGGTACACATCCAGTGGATAGAGAGCCGTTTATTATGTTCAACATAGGAGGGCCAAGCACAGGAAGCAGCTCTTTCAGTAGTTTAGTTGGAATAGGGTCCAGTATACAGCTTGAAGGTTTAGAGGCCATGATTATTTTCATCATTGTGTCAAGAGATATAGTACTAAAACACTTGAGCGTCTCTCTTGATCCTAGGTCCTGGCAGAGTTGTGCAGACTCAGGACAACTGAGGTTTGGAGGAATACGCAGGTTTAAAGAGGAGTCCGTAATTTGCTTTCTAATAATCATAATCTTTTCCTCAAAGAAGTTCATGAATTTATCACTGCTAAAGTGAAAGTCATCCTCTCTTGGGGAATGCTGCTTTTTAGTTAGCTTTGCCACAGTATCAAAAAGGAATTTCGGATTGTTCTTATTTTCCTCAATTAAGTTAGAAAAATAGGACGATCGAGCAGCAGTAAGGGCTCTTCGGTACTGCACGGTACCGTCCTTCCAAGCTAGTCGGAAGACTTCCAGTTTGGTGTGGCGCCATTTCCGTTCCAATTTTCTGGAAGCTTGCTTCAGAGCTCGGGTATTTTCTGTGTACCAGGGAGCTAGTTTCTTATGAGACATTTTTTTAGTTTTTAGGGGTGCAACTGCATCTAGGGTATTGCGCAAGGTTAAATTGAGATCCTCATTTAGGTGGTTAACGGATTTTTGTCCTCTGGCGTCCTTGGGTAGGCAGAGGGAGTCTGGAAGGGCATCAAGGAATCTTTGTGTTGTCTGTGAATTTATAGCACGACTTTTGATGTTCCTTGGTTGGGGTCTGAGCAGATTATTTGTTGCAATTGCAAACGTAATAAAATGGTGGTCCGATAGTCCAGGATTATGAGGAAAAACATTAAGATCCACAACATTTATTCCATGGGACAAAACTAGGTCCAGCGTATGACTGTGACAGTGAGTGGGTCCAGAGACATGTTGGACAAAACCCACTGAGTCGATGATGGCTCCAAAAGCCTTTTGGAGTGGGTCTGTGGACTTTTCCATGTGAATATTAAAGTCACCAAAGATTAGAATATTATCTGCAATGACTAATCACTCCCCCATTGCTGACTATAAATCTACAACTAGGCTAATAACTCACTAACTAGTAAAGGATATGAACAAATGTCCACACATGGCTTCAGTACATGCAGCTTTGATCTCAAAACAAGCACATCTACTCACCACCACTCATGCTGTAAACACAGTCCAATTCAAAGTGAATGGCACAGATCCATATATGGCAATGGTCTATTTGCATATAGGCCAAATGCAACTCTGATTGGTTATGCCACACCAATCTTTTTAGAGTACTGGCTGAGTCATGTGTGTCAATGCAATAGAATCCTACTCCAAAGCGTTCTGCATAGTTTGTTTTGGTATGTTTCATTGAACGCTAATATTGGGTTGATTCGATCAATTTCCACAGTGAAGGGAAACTTTGATAATGTTAACTAAATGGGAACAGGGCCGGTCCTTACATTTTTGCCACCCTGGGAAAGACAAAAAAATGCCGCCTGGGATGTAGCCTACCACGTTGGATAGCAATGGAATTTGATGAATGCCCATCCATGTGGTAGGCCCACCATTTGTAAAACAGGCCATTGCATTGGCTTTATTTGTCACACCCTGATCTGTTTCACCTGTCTTGTGCTTGTCTCCACCCCGCTCCTGGTGTTGCCCATTATCCCCTGTGCATTTATACCTGTGTTTTCTGTTTGTCTGTTGCCAGTTTGTCTTGTCTCAAGCCTACCAGCATTTTTTCCCCATACACCTGATTCGTGTTAGTTCCTGTTTTCTAGTTCTCCCGGTTTTTGACCATCCTGCCTGCCCTGAGCCTGCTGTTCTGTACCCTTTGACACTGCCCTGGATTACTGACCCCTCCCTGCCCTGACCCTGCCGTTCTGCACTTTACGGACTCTGACCTGGATTACTGACCTCTGCCTGCCCTTGACCTGTTGATTGCCTGCTCCTGGAGGATCTCATCCAACTCTGACCACTGGATCTCACAGCCACGCAGACGCCACAAGGCTAACATGCATGCACACACAATGCATTATGTAAATACAAACAAAATGCATTATGTAAATACAAACAAAATGCATTATGTAAATACAAGAAAATTATTTTAAAAAGTACACAGATGCATGCAATTGATACAAAGACTTTCCATCCCTGCTGATGCAGAATAATGAATAACAGCAGCAGAACTTGCTCATGTTTTTACTGTATATATCACTCACACTAACTCGCATACAAGAGGAACAGAGCCATGTGGCTCGGACAAGAAACTACTGCACACAGCCACAGACTAACACAGGTCATGGTCTGGCTCTCCTCCTACCTACCATTGATACAGGGCTCCTTTTCCTCTGGTCTATGAGGATGTATTGAGAGCTTTCTGGGAACCAGGGGAGAGTGAGGAGCTGGATGAGGCCTGGGATGGATTTTGATTTGATTTGAACAAAACAACAAAACGAACCGTGAAGCTATATGACTAGTGCAAACAGACAAACCACCCTTGTCACACCCTGACCTAACCAAATAATAGAGAAAACAAAGCTCACTAAGGTCAGGGCATGACACTGGGTTTCTGTACAGCACTTTGTGACATCAGCTGATGTAAGAAGGGTTTAATAGATACATTTGATTGATTGATTGATACAATTGTCAACGTTCAAAAATACAACGTACAAATAAAACGTAATAAGCTTCTCAGTGAGGACAACATACCAAGGTTACCAGACATCCTTGTGTAAAAAGCTGATATTGATATTAATAACATTGCCTTCCAAAGTAGGCCAAAATGTATTAATCAAATAAGTCAAATTATCCTCCAAAGGTTACGCTCATGGGTTCAGCTATAAGAGCTCCGGCAGCCTTCCCAGGGAGTAGATGGACATGATGCAAATCCAGAACAGGGTGACCTGTTGAACATCCCAATGCTCCCGAAACATCTTGTTCACAAGCTTCTGAATAAACTGAGAGGAAAGGTAGAGGGAGCATAATGTATGTACACACATGGGCACATAGACAGACATACACACACACAGTTTACTTTCAGAAGAATTTTACTATGATGGGTGCATTCATTATGGCCATACTGACGAGTGCATCCAATGTCACTATTAACATCACATTTAAATCATTGCACTGTCAGTAGAAACAAGTATAACTCTTTTTTTCTTCTTGTAAATAAACGTTTGTTATTTTGAACTGTCTGCATCTGTGTCTTATCTTGAGGTCTGATATTATTAGTGTTGATTCTTGTGACTAATCAATTTGGCTATTTAAGCTCTGAATATCAGCTAACCAACTTTATCAGACGTTATCGTGAGCCTATTTGCAATGTGTTTACACAGCAGGAAATGCAGAAGTATTTTTTTCTGTTTTGCTATGATAAGCTGGTCAAAAATGTACAGAGCAAACTTGAAACCACTGATCATGACAATTGGGTGAAACTCCTGGACAACAGTTGTGATTGCCCATTCCATATTCATTTTTACTTTGACCTGTCCGGTTTTAGGATATGTTGTTTGTTAAGCTGACAGCACATGTTTTATTTGATTGGTCGCCATTTTAGGTTAGGGTATTTGATCAGAGAAACATGCATGATGTTAAGTGTCCGTTCAATACATTGCCATACATTTAATCTCCAGCCTGTAACTACAGAAAAGGCTACATACTCTTCCATACCATATCCTGTATCTGCTACATGATTCATTTTAGATATATATTTTTTTATGGAATGTTGGTGGAGTGTCACAGCAATGCGTCTTTCCAACAGCACCCTGGAGAGGCGCATTGGCAATGGACAAGCAAAATATTTTGCGCACCTGCCTTTGACAAAGTGGGCATTGGTTATCACAGGGCGGCATCAGCGCTCAACTAAAAAGCCCATTATGCCACTGGTTGAGAGAAATTGGCATTGTTTTTGGGTAGAATTACGTGAGGTTTTATGTGTTGTTGTTGGAGGTGCATCTTGGACACTTTAGCTCAGAAAATGCCGCCCGCCTAATCCTGCCTAATGAGTGGGCCGGCGGTGAGGGGGAAAACTCTAGAAAGTTGAGTGAAGTTCAATCTCGTGCTTCTCTGCACAGGCTGATATTTCTTCTGAGTGGCAGTCCCTGCACATTTGTGCAGCTTAAATGGAACATTGCCCACTACATAACCTCAAGTGTCAAATAAATGCAGTGTATCAGGGAAATACCATTGTTTATTAACCCTGAACCCATTATCCTGCAGATGGATATGAATGAAAGATTTTGATGTTTACTATTTCAAGACCAGCATCCTTTTAATTTGGTTTGGAAATGTAAAAGAACATGCTCTGTATCTGGAGTTTTCTGAGTTTCAAGGTACATGGGTGTTGTTGGATCAACATAAAGGGAATGTGCTCATTAACCTTTATCAGTTTTATGCTGATTTGTGAGTGTATTAAGTGGAGTGGAGCCAACTGTTATTGCTCTATGGAAGCATAAGTATGCAGTATGCAGACATTGATTCTGTAAAATCTGTAGGCACATATGGGTGCACTAGACGTAGGCTACATACACTGAATAAAAATATAAACGCAACATTCAACAATTTCAATGATTTTACGGAGTTACAGTTCATATAAGGAAATCAGTCAATCAAAATAAATTGAAAAGGCCCTAATCTATGGATTTCACATGACTGGGAATATAGATATGCATCAGTTGGTCAAACATACCTTAATAAAAAGGTAGGGGCGGGGTCAGAAAACCAGTCAGTATCTGGTGTGAGCACCATTTGCTTCATGCAGCGTGACATCTCCTTCGCATAGAGTTGATCACACTGTTGATTGTGGCCTGTTGAATGTTATCCAACTCCTCTTCAATGGCTGTGTGAAGTTTCTGGATCTTGCGGGTACTGGGACACGCTGTCATACACGTCGATCCAGAGTATCCCAAACATGCTCAATGGGTGATATGTCTGGTGAGTATGCTGAAGAACTGTAAAATGTTCAACTTCCAGGAATTGTGTACAGATCCTTGCGACATGGGGCCATGCATTATCATGCTGAGGTGATGGACGAGGATGAATGGTATGACAATGGGCCTCGCATCACGGTATCTCTGTGCATTCAAATTGCCATCAATAAAACGCAATTGTGTTTGTTGTATGTAGCTTATGCCTGCCCATACTACAGTATAACCCCACCACTACCATGGGACACTGTTCAAAATGTTGACCGCTTGCCCACACAAAGCCATACACGTGGTCTGTAATTGTGAAGCCAGTTGGACGTACTGCCAAATTCTCTAAAATGACATTGGAGGTGGCTTATGGTAGAGAAATGAACATTCAATTATCTGACAACAGCTCTGGTGGACATTCCTGCAGTCAACATGCAAATAGAACGCTCGCTCAAACTTGAGACATCTGTGGCATTGTGTTGTGTTACAAAATGGCACATTTTAGAGTGTACTTTTATAGGCCCCCGCACAAGGTGCACCTGTGTATTGATCATGCTATTTAATCAGCTTCTTGATATGCCACACCTGTCAGGTGGATGGATTATCTTGGCAAATGAGAAATGCTCACTAACAAGGATGTAAACTATTATGTGCACCAAATTTGAGAGAAATACGCTTTCTCTCTGGGATTTTTTATTTCAGCTCATGAAACATGAGCATTTATATTTTTGTTCAGTATAACTGCCCATATAAAAGCCACCACCAAATTGAAATATGAAAGCCAGTCATTTGATTATTGAGTTATAATTACAAGATTATTGTGATAAGTTTCATTTTACTCTAAAACATTCCCTAAAAACAACCTATGTTAGGTAACTGGGAAGTGGGCCCGACAGAGAGAGCAAAGACAGAATGATATTGAATAATCACTTTCTCAATTCAATTCAAAAGTGAAATAAACAATTAACAGTAAACATTACTCACAAAAGTTTCAAAGGAATAGATACATTTCAAAGATTAAATTATGGCTAAGTACAGTGTTGTAACAATGTGCAAATAGTAGAGTACGAAAGGGAAAATAAATAAACATAAATATTTATCACTATCTCGCGCCGCTCTCTCTCTCTCTCCAATTACATGTGTCCCATGATAGAGCTCCTCAGGGGACGCTACTGACAAGATTACGTGTGCCGTGCGTGAAAGGGTTTATTTCGACAGGAGTGGAATTGTTTAGGGCATGGACTTTACGTCTCCGTTTAAATGTAATAAATATGAATCGAAACGAAGTATTTGAAGACTTGTTGGTTGATACACTTTAATGATAACATATCAGGCACGTCAACTCAGTTTGCACATGGCATTGGACAATAATGAAGTTGCTGAATAGCGACGCACTTGCATTGTTTGAGACATTTCTGAAGAACGTCAGTAGTAGCCTATAGTGGAGAAGCAGAAAGGTTTGTTTTTTTTAAATTTTAGACGAATACATTTCTCTCGCCTGCTGACGGATGCGTGCGTAGGCCTACAAAAATATTTATGGAATTGAGCAGAGAACATTAGAATTTCGGAGGATTACCTTGATAGACAACCTTCATCATGATGAATCGGGCTTTCTGGGATGCGATATTTCTCATTACTGGTGAGTTCAATGAAAAAAAAAAACAGTTGGTAAAATTTTTTAATTTGTAAAATGTTAAATAAAAAATGGATTTGAGTAAATTTGAATTTGCTATACCATAAGGGAAAAGGTAATTATTATTTCCTAATAAACTAGCTTTGCTTCTGTAGACCATTTTCCTTACAAATACAATTCCTTACAAATAAAACCTCAACCAGAGGTCCCAGAAAAAGCAGGGAGAAACGACAATTGTAAATACAAAATATTAACAGTAACCTCTATCTCAATATTTTCGTGGGCATCAGAAAGGACAAAGTTGATACTCCAGGCCTATATAGCCTAACCTAGCCTACTCATACGCTGAGAATTTGGTTTCCAGGTTTGATTGAATATGGCTCCAATTTGTGAATTCTAACCATTTTTGTGGCTATCCCTCAGGGTCAGTGACATTTCACCTTTTCTATGAGAAAAAAAAGATGGTTGGCCGACCAATGAGCCACTGTTGATTTTTGATGTAGCATGCGTTAACTGTCAGTTCAGACCTATTCATAGATTTCTAGTGGCCTCGACCTTTTAGTAGGGAGGGAATACTTGACCCTGCTACTGTTATTGGTTGTTCATTCACACTGGGTTGTGTACAAAATATAGCCCTATTCCCTACACAGTGTACTAATTTTGACCAGGGGTCTTAGTGCACTACTTTTAACCCAAGCCCTATGTAGGGAATAGGGTGCCATTGGGGACAATCACTGCCTTGACACAGCATTCATTTGCCCTCTCTGTTTCTGGACTTTGTACCTTGTTACACGCACAGTGTCCTTAGCAAGATCACAGGGATGTCACCCATTTAACTGACGCTCAGTATTTAAAATGGTTTTATTTTATTTTTAACCATCATTTGAAATCTCAGAAAGGGAAGAGCTTGCAAAAAAATGGCCCTTCTTGAAACCCTGATGACAGACTGCAACCATCTCTTATCTATCTGAGCAGTATGGTGATGGCTAATTTGATACTCAGCATTTTTATTGTATGAGTGGCGCAGCGGTCTAAGGCACTGCATCTCAGTGCTAGAGGCGTCACTACAGACCATGGTTTGATTCCAGGCTGTATCACAACTGGCCGTGATTGACAACAAGATGGTGCCGAAGAACATGGCTGACGTTTTACATTCTCCCAACCTATTGTGCTATTTTGATAGTTTTTTTTGTTTTAATTTTTTTAACTCATTGTGTACATAATGTTGCTCTTATGACTGAAAATAACTTATTCTTGAACTGCACTGTGGGTTAAGGGCTTGTAAGTAAGCATTTCACTGTAAAGTCTACACTTGTTGTATTTGGCGCATGTGACAAATAAAGTTTGATTTTGATTGGGAGTTCCATAGAGCGGCGCACAATTTGCTCAGTGTCGTTAGGGTTTGGCCGGGGTAGGCCGTCATTCTAAATAAGAATTTGTTCTTAACTGACTTGCCTAGTTAAATAAAGGTTAAATAAAAAATGCCTTTCTCTATATCATTGAATAACAATGAATACTTACAGTATTCTAATTGTGTGATCTCTCTCCCAAGACCTGTCTATATTAAGACTATCCCAGCTTAGACCTATTATAGACCCATTGTAGAGGTAAGAGGAGCTCCAAACATAATGATAAATGTGAGCGGTATGAGTACAGAACATGCCTCAGCATGCAATCCACAATGAGCCCAGTGCAATATAAAAAAGAGAAGTGGTTAATTAGGATCAAGTAATAGAAATAAGGTAAGATAATACGATTGCAGTGCAAAGATCTCCTGGCAAAAGCCAAGACATCGAACAGAAGAGGGAGGTGGAAAGCAATCATGGGAAATCGTATCCTCCCAATGGGGCAAAGTGGTTTAAGTCAAGTAAGTTTGATATGTGAACATGTAGTGGTTTGGAAACAGAAAGCGAAAATCAGTGTTCTTAGGTAGTACCCCCCCATGGCTACGTTTACACAGGCTGCCCAATTCTGATATTTGTTTCACTAATTGGTCTTTTGATAAGCTCTAAAAAAAGTGATGATGTGGCTGCGCAGCCCATTTCAGTCAGTTTCACCTCAGTGAATAGTACTCCGGATGATAAATGGGGATATAATTAATGCCACCTTGTCTTGTGTTCCAAGTGGGAGATTAGTTGTACTTTAAGAGCAACAAGTAATCTGGAAACGGCCTGTTTCCTGATTGTCAACTATTAAAGCCAACTGGAATTTTTAGTTTTTCACTGATCACTCTTGACATTATTACTTATGTACTTTATCATTTCATAATCTGTTTCTTCCAATAGGTTCCCTCTTTACATATGGAACAGGCCAGGATAATTCCACTATTGCTACTAATTCTACAATGACCACCACACCTCCCATAACTACCACCACTACCACTGTAAATGTTACTACCTCTTCTACTACCACCACCAGTATAACCACTACAACCACCATTCCAGTGAAAAGTAAGTATTTGTGTGTGTGTTTTGTCTCTGTGTGTGGATGTGCAGGTGACTGCACACACACATTTTATAAATAAAACCTCTACAGGGTGCTCCAGAGAATTGTTCACCTCTTCAGACTCATTAACTGGTGCCAATGGTAATTCAAGGCTTTTCTAGTGAAGAGTCAGATGGCAACAGAGAATGTATTTCAAAAGTGGACACATACTAAGCTACACATGAATTAATTGGTTTATTTTTTTTCATAAATCTAGTTTCTCAGCCTGGATAGAATGTAGCAAAAAAAACAATCAAGTAGCCTAAATCCCAGGTTACCAACTATCACATTTCCGTCATTATCTGCGAGGCACCATTTAAAATCCAGAAATGACTAATTTCCGTTCCTCCTAAATGTTATCCTCGACTGACTGCCAAAATCACATGAAGAGAGAGATGGATCTGTATCCCAAATAGTGCACTATGTAGGGGATAGGGTTCCATGTTTGACCAGAGCCCTATGGTCCCTGGTCAAAAATAGTGCACTATAGAGAATAGGGTACAATTTGGGACTCTGCTAGAGAGGGGCTGAGGGGTAGCTGGGGCAGATGCCTCAGGGAAGAACAGAGAGCTTTATACAGACTCTGAAAGAGAGAGGGGAAAAAGGACAATGCATGTAGGCTGGAATCCAACCAGCCATTTACTAATGGAATGGAGTGTGTTACGGTCGGCTGTACTGCAGCAGTCTGTCTGTTCATCCTCTCTCTCTTTCTCACTTACTCCCTCTCTTCCTCCCTCTCTGAATGCCACATTGTGACATCTGTTTTGGCTGCCCGAGAAAAGATACTCAGACTTTTGTTTGGGCCAGTCAGGTTGGAATTTGAAACCCTGACTGTATAGTTGATGAGTAAGAAATTTGTCCAGACACAAAAATGTGGTTACTGTGTTCTTCCTGAGTTCTGACCTCTTCAGCTCATCCCAATGTTAATTTATTTCAGAAGATTAATTCTGTTATTCTAGCCATAATAAATCAAGTTTGATTGGATGTAAAGGGTAGAGGAGAGAGGCTGTGTCTGAAAAGCTTACTAGCTGTCAAATCCTTGTCTCCTCTGTCCTTGTTTCCTGAATTCCTCTCAAAGCTCAATAGAGTAGAGCTCGGAAGGAGGGACCTTTTGATCCACTCCATAAGGAGGAAGCAAGGACATGATGGCTAGTAATCTTTTCAGACACAACCATGGAGTGAAAAGGGTGAGCGTTTTACTTCCTGGCTTCAGGGATGTGCTTTCTCCAGACCTCTAATGGGTTTGATGATGGACAGATGTTTTGTTTGCTGTGTCGTGGCACTGGGGATTTGACATGAGGTTAGACTTGTCCCTTGGAGGGCCCTGTCCCTGACATAAACCATGACAACCCCAGTCACTCAGCGATGTAACAAAAGGCTTAGAATAAGTCTCCTCTGCCTCAGGAACTTCCCCAACTGGAGGCATGGGATAGAGGTGTGGGAGTAGATTTTGACATTGTTGTCCAAGAATTAAGTTATTTTAGATCTATGAAGTTTTGGTAAGGCGTATGGCCAGATTGGGCTCTTTGACAGTGTAATCCTACAAAGAGAGAAACGGCATGTTGGAGGGGATCAGTTTGAGCAAAGCTAAGTGCAGAATTTCTAATCTTCATCACATATTGAGTAATTATTTGGAATACAAGGTGATTTAAAATCATTGAGTACGCGCAATCTGACTGCAATCCAGTTGCACAATGTTTTAGAAATACCCTTAAATGTCATTCTTTCTCTCTCAGAGTTTGTTGCAGCAGCTGTTCGATCCCACTTCGATGACTGTCCTGACTCCCACAGCCACTTCTGTTTCCATGGCACCTGTCGTTTCTTGATTCTGGAGGAGACACCCGCATGTGTGTAAGTTCAACTTCTCTTTCTCTCTCGCTGATACACGCACCCACATAGTTGAAATAAGGCTACGTCCCACAGTAAGGCATTGTCGTCATTATTTAAAAATCAGGTGAATCATCATTGTGTTACTCAGTCTGTATGGGAAATTGTTCTTCGATAATGAACTTGTGACCTGTCCTTGCTGGTGACCTGTCACAAGTGAGCTGTAAAAAGTTAGCATATGTTGTAATTATTTTATTTTGAGTGGTCACCAGTTAGTAGGATTTATGAAGAGTTTGTTGGGTAAACCACCCAGTTTTAGGTCTGTCTGTGACATCCAATTGCTTATCCCAGTTACTAATAATCATGTACCCATTAAGAAAATGACTGTAAAACTGTTACATCCCTGTGGATTGATAAGTAATGGAAAAATTGTATGGTTGAGAGGGCAAAGGGAATGGCAATTTAAGTCTGGCTGCACAACTGCTTGGCAAACGTACTGCAAATTGAGAAATCATGTGACTAAACTGAATAAAAAGAAGAAGAAACTACACTATGAAACAAAGATAAATGACAAAGAATGATAGTAAAAAGCTTTGGAGCACCTTAAATTAAATTGTGAAAAAATGCAAACTCAGCTCTTCCATTCATTGAATCAGATGGCTCATTCATTACAAAACCCACTGATATTGCCAACTACTTTAATGTTTTTTTCATTGGCAAGATTAGCAAATTTGGGCATGATATGCCATCAACAAATGCTGACACTACACATCCAAGTATATCTGACCAAATTATGGAAGACAAGAATTGTAATTTTGAAATCTGTAAAGTGAGTGTGGAAGAGGGGGGAAGTATTATCTATCAACGATGACAAGCCACCGGGGTCTGACAACTTGGATGGAAAATTACTGAGGAAAAGTGTGTGCCCTCAGGCCTGGAGGAAAGCTAAAGTCATTCCTCTACCTAAGAATAGTAAAGCCCCCTTTACTGGCTCAAATAGCTGACCAATCAGCCTGTTACCAACCCTTAGTAAAGTTTTGAAGAAAATGGTGTTTGACCAGATACAATGCTATTTTACAGTAAACAAATTGACAACAGTCATTCAGCACGCTTATAGGGAAGGACATTCAACAAGCACAGAACTTACAGAAATGACTGATTGGCTGAGTGAAATTGACGATAAAAAGATTGGGGGGCTGTTTTGTTCAGACTTCAGTGTGGCTTTTGACATTATCGATCATAGTCTGCTGCTGGAAAAACATATGTGTTATTGCTTTACATCCCCTGCTATATTGTGTATACAGAGTTACCTGTCTAACAGAACACAGAGGGCGTGGAAGCTTCTCCAACATAATCCAGGTAGAATTAGGAATTCCCCAGGGCAGCTGTCTAGGCCAATCTTTACTAACGACAGTGTGTCTATGTATGCGGTGTATGAGTAAAGCCAGTGTGTCTATGTATGCAGATGACTCAACACTATACACATCAGCCACTACAGCAACTGAAATGACTGCAACACTTTACAAAGAGCTGCAGTTAGTTTCAGAGTGGGTGGCAAGGAATAAGTTATTCCTAAATATTTCAAAAACTATAAGCATTGTATTTGTGACTAATCATTCACTAAACTCTATTAAATCTTGTAATAAATTATGTGGAAATTGAGCAAGTTGAGGTGACTAAACTGCTTGGAGTAACCCTAGATTGTAAACTGTCATGGTCAAAACATATTGATACAAATCAAATCACATTTTATTTGTCACATACACATGGTTAGCAGATATTAGTGCGAGTGTAGCGAAATGCTTGTGCTTCTAGTTCCGACAATGCAGTAATAACCAACAAGTAATCTAGCTAACAATTCCGAAACTACTACCTTATAGACACAAGTGTAAGGGGATAAAGAATATGTACATAAAGATATATGAATGAGTGATGGTACAGAGCGGCATAGGCAAGATACAGTAGATGGTATTGAGTGCAGTATATACATATGAGATGAGTATGTAAACAAAGTGGCATCGTTAAAGTGGCTAGTGATACATGTATTACATAAGGATGCAGTAGATGATATAGAGTACAGTATATACGTATACATATGAGATGAATAATGTAGGGTATGTAAACATTATATTAGGTAGCATTGTTTAAAGTGGCTAGTGATATATTTTATATTTCCCATCAATTCCCATTATTAAAGTGGCTGGAGTTGAGTCGGTTTGTTGGCAGCAGCCACTCAATGTTAGTGGTGGCTGTTTAACAGTCTGATGGCCTTGAGATAGAAACTGTTTTTCAGTCTCTCGGTACCAGCTTTAATGCACCTGTACTGACCTCGCCTTCTGGATGATAGCGGGGTAAACAGGCAGTGGCTCGGGTGGTTGTTGTCCTTGATGATCTTTATGGCCTTCCTGTGACATCGCGTGGTGTAGGTGTCCTGGAGGGAAGGTAGTTTGCCCCCGGTGATGCGTTGTGCAGACCTCACTACCCTCTGGAGAGCCTTACGGTTGTGGGCGGAGCAGTTGCCGTACCAGGCGGTGATACAGCCCGACAGGATGCTCTCGATTGTGCATCTGTAGAAGTTTGTGAGTGCTTTTGGTGACAAGCCGAATTTCTTCAGCCTCCTGAGGTTGAAGAGGCGCTGCTGCGCATTCTTCACGATGCTGTCTGTGTGGGTGGACCAATTCAGTTTGTCTGTGATGTGTATGCCGAGGAACTTAACTTACTACCCTCTCCACTACTGTTCCATCGATGTGGATAGGGGGGTGTTCCCTCTGCTGTTTCCTGAAGTCCACAATCATCTCCTTAGTTTTGTTGACGTTGAGTGTGAGGTTATTTTCCTGACACCACACTCCGAGGGCCCTCACCTCCTCCCTGTAGGCCGTCTCGTCGTTGTTGGTAATCAAGCCTAACACTGTTCTGTCGTCCGCAAACTTGATGATTGAGTTGGAAGAGTGCGTGGCCACGCAGTCGTGGGTGAACAGGAAGTACAGGAGAGTGCTCAGAACGCACCCTTGTGGGGCCCCAGTGTTGAGGATCAGCGGGGTGGAGATGTTGTTGCCTACCCTCACCACCTGGGGGCGGCCGCAGTTGCACAGGGCGGGGTCGAGACCCAGGGTCTCGAGCTTGATGACGAGCTTGGAGGGCACTATGGTGTTAAATGCCGAGCTGTAGTCGATGAACAGCATTCTCACATAGGTATTCCTCTTGTCCAGATGGGTTAGGGCAGTGTGGTTGAGATTGCATCGTCTGTGGATCTATTTGGGCAGTAAGCAAATTGGAGTGGGTCTAGGGTGTCAGGTAGGGTGGAGGTGATATGGTCCTTGACTAGTCTCTCAAAGCACTTCATGATGACGGAAGTGAGTGCTACGGGGTGGTAGTTGTTCAGCTCAGTTACCTTAGCTTTCTTGGGAACAGGAATAATGGTGGCCCTCTTGAAGCATGTGGGAACAACAGACTGGGATAGGGATTGATTGACTATACCCGTAAACACACCAGCCAGCTGGTCTGCGCATGCTCTGAGGGTGCGGCTGGGGATGCCGTCTGGGCCTGCAGCCTTGCGAGGGTTGACACATTTAAATGTTTTCCTCACGTCGGCTGCAGTGAAAGAGAGTCCGCATGTTTTAGTTGCGGGCAGTGTCAGTGGCACTGTATTGTCCTCAAAGCGGGCAAAAAAGTTATTTAGTCTGCCTGGGAGCAAGACATCCTGGTCCGTGACGGTGCTGGTTTTCTTTTTGTAATCCGTGATTGACTGTAGACCCTGCCACATACCTCTTGTGTCTGAGCCGTTGAATTGACATTCTACTTTGTCTCTATACTGACACTTAGCTTGTTTGATTGCCTTGCGGAGGGAATAGCTACACTGTTTGTATTCGGTCATGTTTCCAGTCACCTTGCCCTGATTAAAAGGGCAGGTTTCACGCGAATGCTGCCCTCAATCCACGGTTTCTGGTTTGGGAATGTTTTAATCGTTGCTATGGGAACGACATATTCAACGCACGTTCTAATGAACTCGCACACCGAATCAGCGTTTTCGTCAATATTGTCGTCTGACGCAATATGGAACATATCCCAGTCCACGTGATGGAAGCAGTCTTGGAGTGTGGAATCAGATTGGTCGGACCAGCGTTGAACAGACCTCAGCGCGGGAGCTTCTTGTTTTAGTTTCTGTCTGTAGGCAGGGATCAACAAAATGGAGTCGTGGTCAGCTTTTCCGAAAGGAGGGCGGGGCAGGGCCTTATATGCGTCGCGGAAGTTGGAATAGCAATGATCCAAGGTTTTTCCAGCCCTGGTTGCGCAATCGTTATGCTGATAAAATTTAGGGAATCTTGTTTTCAGATTAGCCTTGTTAAAATCCCCAGCTACAATGAATGCAGCCTCCGGATATATGGATTCCAGTTTGCAAAGAGCCAAATAAAGTTCGTTCAGAGCCATCGATGTGTCTGCTTGGGGGGGAATAAATACGGCTGTGATTATAATCGAAGAGAATTCCCTTGGTAGATAATGCAGTCTACATTTGATTGTGAGGAATTCTAAATCAGGTGAACAGAAGGACTTGAGTTCCTGTATGTTGTTGTGGCCACACCACGTCACTTTAACCATAAAGCATACGCCCCCGCCCCTCTTCTTACCAGAAAGATGTTTGTGTCTGTCAGTCGCGATGCGTGGAGAAACCAGCTGGCTGCACCGTCTCCGATAGCGTCTCTCCAGTGAGCCATGTTTCCGTGAAGCAAAGAACGTTACAGTCTCTGATGTCCCTCTGGAATGCTACCCTTGCTCGGATTTCATCAACCTTGTTGTCAAGAGACTGGACATTGGCAAGGAGAATGCTAGGGAGTGGTGCACGATGTGCCCGTCTCCGGAGTCTGACCAGAAGACCGCTTCGTTTTCCCCTTTTTCGAAGTCGTTTTTGGGGTCGCCGGCTGGGATCCATTCCGTTGTCCTGGTTGAAAGGCAGAACGCAGGATCCGCTTTGCGAAAGTCATATTCTTGGTCGTACTGATGGTGAGTTGACGCTGCTCTTATGTTCAGTAGTTCTTCTCGACTGTATGTAATGAAACTTAAGATGACCTGGGGTACCAATGTAAGAAATAACACGTAAAAAAAAAAAAAACTGCATAGTTTCCTAGGAACGTGAAGCGAGGCGGCAATCTCTGTCGGCGCCGGGGTGGATACAGTAGCTAAGATGGGGATAAGTCTGTCCATAACAAAGTGCTGCTCTACCTTCTTAACAGCACAATCAACAAGGCAGGTCCTACAGGTCCTAGTTTTGTCACTCCTGGACTACTGTTCAGTCGTGTGGTCAGGTGCCACAGAGGGACTCAGGAAAATTGCAATTGGCTCAGAACATGAATAATATGCATGTCAATCTCTCCTGGCTCAAAGTAGAGGAGAGATTGACTTCATCACTACTTGTATTAGTGAGAGGTATTGACATGTTGAAAGCACCGAGCTGTCTGATTAAACTAGCACATAGCTCAGACACCCATGTATACCCCACAAGACATGCCACCAGAGGTCTCTTCACAGTCCCCAAATTCAGAACAGACTGGGATGCACACAGTACCACATAGAACAATGACTATATGGAACTCTATTCCACATCAGGTAACTGATGCAAGCAGTAGAATAAGATTTGTATAAAAATGAAATGAATGAAATACACCTTATGGAACAGCGGGGACTGTGAAGCAACACACACATAGGCACAGACACATGCATATATATACACACACGATAACATACACACTATACACACACGTACACATTTTGTGTTGTAGATAGTGGGGCACACTTAGTGTGTTGTGAATTCTGTAATTAATGTATTGTCATGTTTTTCTAAAATAGTTTAACTGCCTTAGTTTTGCTGGACCCCAGAAAGAGTTAATTGGGATCCATAATAAATACAAATGCATCCAAAGTGTGTTTAGGATCTGTTCTGTCAGTGCTATGTTTGTACACTGATTCGCTGTAGTTCGTAGAACTGGTCTGATCATGATACGAATTTCACTGGCCTATGGAATTGGAGCGCGGCAGTTCACTTCTCACTGAGTGAGGTGAGCAGAAAAGGGAATTCCGGCCAGGGTTAGGCTCTTTGACCTAAACCCTTTACTAAAATGCTCTTTAGTAGCGACCTCTTGAGACACTTTATGGCATGTTCATAATACGAAGGGTATTGTATGGGTAGCAATATGATGCAAAATAGTTTTGCAGACTGAACTATTCTTTCTGAAACGTAGGGCTAATAGTTCTACTTACCTGTTCTACTTCATTAATCTCTACCTCTAGTCTCTTCCATAGAGATACAATATATTTATAGATGTTATATTTAATGCTGTGGTCTCTCCATTGCAAATGGAGTCAGTGAGTTTGTCAAACAGCCTTGAAGGATCAAGTCCATGCTGCTGTTTGAAGTTTTATGTCCTTTATCCACTTCATGTTTGACAGGTGTCACCAAGGCTTCGTAGGGATGCGATGTGAGCACGCTGACCTGCTAGCTGTGGTGGCCACCAATCACAGGCAACAGACAGTTGCCACGGTGCTAGTTCTGTGTGTGATTGGTTGCGTCTTGACGATGCTGCTCTGCACCCTTTTACAGTAAGTACATGATGTCTGCTTAATAGGAAAATCTCTCCATGACTTATCCCATTTACTGAAATGGCATATCATTAAGACAACTACGTGGTTGATTAACCAACCACACTGTGCTTAACCAACCACACTGTGATTCTGCTCAATGTGTTGTCCACAAGAGAACAGCAATCTCCCTCTGACACTGCCCATTCACTGAGCCTACATACCTTGTGTAGACATCTGCGTCATTACACTGTGATTAACCAAACATACTGCACATGCTACCATGATGAGTTTGTCCATGAAGTAAGATTAAAAACCCTCTACTGGTCTTTAGAAGGTAATTTGGTGTGTTGACCTGAAATCATTTGTCATGAAGAGTTTGTCCTCTCTCTCCCAGTTGCTGGTGGAGGCGGGACGGTTTGGGGCGGAGGCACAGACTCCACTGTGCCCCAGAGAAACAAGGCAGTATGCTGAAGGGCCGAGGGTCCTGCTGTCACTCTGAAAGTGGTACAGACTTCAACTTACTTTTCATTTTGTACTTTTACCTAGTTTTGTCTTTTGTCTGTTTCACATTCTCAACTGTTATCATGTTTGAAATGTGATACTACAGGGTTTCTAATTATGGTAGTCGGTATGGGGTATTTTTGTAATCAACTGGAGAGGGTAGATGGCTATGAGCCTTAGAGGTCGGTTTAATGGCCTACTGTGTCCAATCTGCTGAAGCATACTGAACCTTTCTCTGTGCATATAGGACCCATCTGGTTTGATCATGACCGTATTAAAGACTCACGCGGTGTATGGGAACCATTGAGGTGTTGCTGACACTGCTGTAGCTAATGGATGTTTCCTGTCCTTTACATCCATAGACATGTAGAACTCTCACTTGAGGTCTCTACTCTAGCTCCCACACAGGGTTATGAGAACACTATACTGAGAAAATTGTTATGCCCATATTAGAACAGGGTTCCCAATAGACTATGCTATTAAGGCTATGCTTACTACTGTACTCTGTCTCATGCTGTATGAACTTTGAATGTTCTTGACTCGTGTTTTGGGGGAAGTACACACTAACAACATTATCATCACACCCAGACCGCAATGTCAATCAAATTATAAACCACCTTCCTCCATAGATATACTGTACTGTAGTTAGATGCTTGAAAGACTCAGGTCTTCTCAGTGGCCTCCCTTACCCAGCAGTGGCATGCTATGGGTCTATCTGATGGTTATGCAAACCCAGGACCAATATTTCCTTAACTTCTGCCCCCTCATGTAAGTTTCCTATACCATGTAGAAATTTGACTTCATCTGAAACACAATTTTAGAATATAAGGTACTTTTCTGATATAATTGAATGACATGTTATGTTTCTACTTTGTCCTCACATCCCTTATTCACAAGGTACCATTGGGATTGTGTTTTGTTGTTTTTAGGTGGCCTAGACTACAGACTTTATCTCTGTTTGGTGGGATAGTGTGTTTTTATTGTAGTCCAGATCAGGGGTTATACACACAATGGTTGGCAACTCATCTCTCATTTAAAACAGCGATCAGACAATTCTCATGAAATTGTCTTCAAACCTTAGTGCATAGAATAGACTGTAGTGACTGTGAGCATGACTTCTGAGTCTCCATACCACATTGTCCTTTTTACAAAATGGGTTGATGTGGCTATCTGATTTCCTTGTTTTTTTATCTTATAATTTCCCCTCAGTGGTGTAAGAGAAGAACTCCTGCTTGGAACGCCAGGGATTTTCATGATGGGCTGCCTTCTCTCTTCCTCTGTCTATTCAATCCTAAAGACTGCTGGGACATATGGATCATACCTAAGATGGGCATCAGACAACTGGCTAATAACATCCTCATAAGACGGAGAGGGAGTAGAGACCCCCTCTATCTCTATTACCAGACCAAGGGAGGCCCATTTGATGTGAGAGTTTCATGTCGTTTCAGAACCTCCGCACACTTGGAATACTGTGATCTCACTACTGTTTTAATGCATGGAGGAGAAGAGATGGGAACTGACCGGTCAGAAATACCAAATTCTCCGGGAACAGCTCTCTGGAACTGGACTCCTGAACAGATACCCTCTAAATTGTGAGCGCTTAGTGTGACATCATTACTGTAAAGATGGTGAAGTCAAGGACATGACCAGGATCATGCTGGACATAAGAGAAATACTTTTGACAACTTGGTGTCCTGTGGGGTTTTTGGCACATGAAAGCAACTATTTCAGATTTCGATTTGAGGTATAACTTTGTTTTATTCACTCAAACTCAGAGGAACTCAAATTCTGCAATTTTTGTCTTTTAAGAGGCTAAACACAAGCTAAAAACACAATGAACAATTGTTTCATCAAAACTTAAAGCACACAGAGATTTAGGTGGGGCAAGAACATTTTAGCTTCTGTTTTAAGCAAGGGATATTGACTTACCTCACCTGACAAAAATGGGAGATTGCTACTGGGACTCTTTAACCCCACTGTGGATTAAGGACCAATGGTGGGACTTGGACATAGATATGGGAGAAATTAAATGCATGCAAAAAAGTAGATATAAGAGGACTGTATAGTCTCCAAAAACATTGCCAACCTATAGTCCCTTAGTAACTTATCTCATTATTATCATAGTATCATTATTCCTGATATGCCCGGCTTTCTATGAGTGTGCACATTGCATTGTACCTCAGATATTGTAGTGTTGGTTGTTTCTTTCCATTCCTGCACAAAACCTGCATTACATTTTCCTCTGCCTCAGAGGTTTGAGTGAGTGATGCACATACAAACAGACGTTGTGTTCTAGCACTTGTTTTATGCACATATGTTACTGGGAACATTGTATGCATGAGATTCTTATCATGACCTATTCTAGATGTACACTTCATTGTATAGTAATGTTTTCTTGTGGTACACGTCATAGCAAGCTTGCTCACGATTGCATAGCACACTTCTGCACTTAGGTTTCTGTTACTTCACATGTGAGAGATGCCAAATGCACCTGAAGATCTTACATGTCTGATAGAGCACAGAAAGACTCATGCGACAAGCGTCAGTTCTGGGTAATAACACTGTAACAGAATGTTTGAGACTCAGATATTTCACGTTAAAATATATGTAAAGGAAAAAACAATAATTGCAAAGTTAAACAAACCATACAGTTATATGCACAGATCTACTTTGAACAACTTCCACAGAAAATGTTACAAAAACAGAACAGAAGGATAGTTTGTGCTGTTTGTGCCATCATTCTTTTACCAAACTTTGTATATGCACTGTTCTTTAATATATTTATTTGTATGTCAAAGTAGTCCTTGTGCATAGTTGTATGGTTTAACTTTGCAAACAGTTTTTTGTTTGACATACATTTAAAGTGAAACCTCTGTCCCAGCATCACTGTTACCATGGAATTGCCCTTCTATAGTGTCCATCCAGCCATGCATACACAGAACCCTGTTTCTATTTATGAAACATATTAGACTGCACAGTGTTTGTATTTATTGCACACCACAGATATGCACAAAACACAGCTTTTAGCTGGAATTACTTGTTTATTAACTGGAAATTGTGCAACACTTTTTATAGAGCATCATTTTTAGAAACTGTTAAAACCACACTTTACAGATATGGTACAATAGATGTCTGAATAAGAAAATATGGTGGAAGTAGAGTGCTGAAGCGTATGAATGGCAATTTTTGTACAGTTTTGGACAAATGAATTGCTGAAAAACAAATACTTGGGGAAAAGAAAGTTGGATGGAGACCTGCTTTATATTTATTTATAAATGTATATATTTCATTCAGACATTTTGTCTATGATTATTATACCATAAGCCTACCATTTGGTGGAAATGGAAAGCAGCCTAAAACTACATTTAAAAGTAAATAAATGTTTGGAGCTTTCAAGTGTTTTACAAATTTGCAAGAGATGGTGAAAGACAATGGAAGTAGGAGGGATAAGCATGGAAAACACACCTACTGAACAATGTAAAGTTGTAAACTATACAAATGAAATATAATCCGTGTACTCTCATGTTTTAATTTGAAGAGAATAAGGATCATGGACTATACAGTATTAACTTCAGACTTGACCTTGTCAATGATTAACCTCTTGGATATTCATCAACAGTACAACTGTACTGGATATTTTCGTTGGAACTAACCAGTTGTATGATGATGTAATGTCCTTGACTTATGTTTTTTTTCTTTTTCAATGAAGACTGAAATCTGTGAAGGTGGCTGTCTCCCTGCTGTTTTCTGTTGCACAGTAACATAGCAAGACATCTACTCGCTAACAGAGGAGAAAGGGTCAATAATGAGAAGCTAGTGGATTGTTGGAACACAGTGTAGACTTACACCCGTCTATATGACACACTTTTTGATCCTCACTTGACTTTCTCTCTCCCTCCATACTCTATCCATTGCGTGCCGCTACTTTCACCTTTCCTCTTACTGCAGTTGCCCTCTTTATTCAGAGCTCTGTCCACCCCCCCTTCTACTGAATATTTTAAAAGGCAGAATAAATGAAAAAAAAAAAACTCTAAACAAAACCTCAGGCACAATTGGGGAATAAAGAGCCTCGGTCCTGAGTGCTTTTTTTATAGCTGAGGGAAGGAAAGGTTTTATTCTATTTACTTCCAGGGCTATTTGTTTGCTTGTTCCTTGTTGAGTGAGAGTAGATGTCGCTACAAGAAAATAATAAACTGTGCCTGTACTTGTTCAGTGCATGAGTATAGCCTGTGTGACGACGTGGACTCACTATCTCCATTCATTTGGCTTTTTCCGTTGCACATGTCTTTTGCTTGACCACCACCACCACTCGTATCCATCTTTTGCTCTACCCTTCCTGTTTCTCCCTCCACGTGCTTCGTTTCCCAATCCCATTATGTTAACAATTGGATTTGTGTGGAGTCCTTAAGAGCCGTTTGGCTGAGCTACTAAACCCAGCTTTGAATTAAGAAGCTCTTTTGGGGCATCCCTCCCTATAGATACCACTGAAGGCTGGTTGCTATTTAATTGGTGAGGATGGACTCATTCCAATGGCTGGAATGGAATGATATCAAACACATGGTTTCCACGTGATTGATACCATTCCATTCACTCTTCCAGCCCTTATTATGAGCTGTCCTCCCCTCTGCAGCCTCCTGTGATAGATGCACAAAAGGCTTACTGTGTGATAGAGAGGAAGAATGGATAGAAAGAGGAGGATGATCAGATGGAGGAAAAGGGGAAAAACCAAAGGCCAAGCTCCAGTTCAGCGTTATGGCCCTATAATGGAGACAATGATTTTGCCTAAAGCTCTTTGGTACCTCTCAGGGCCATCTTTTTCTTTTGGTGTTGGATTTGAACTTCTGACCATCCTCTCTGATCCTAACCCAGCATTCCCAGCATCTGCCTTGGTGCAGATGGCAAGGCTAGGCTAGGAATAACAGTATTAGGGTTAAGTGAGCAAGCTCCAACTCCCCCGCCTAGCTGTCTATCCTCCCAGCCCGATGTTCCCTCTCTCCCTCTCTGATATAATCGCTGGTTGTGCTCATACACATCATCATGATCTCTGCACTCAACATGTGCAGTGCATGGTTATCTGGTGTCTTTGGCATCATTAAATTGAATACTTATTTTATCAAATAAATTCTCTGTAAATATTATTACGTGACTAAACTAAGCATGTAAATGTAACTAACTAGGAAGTATGGGCACCAAAGAAAATCTTCAGATTACAAAGTTATAATTTTCCTAATAACTCTTCAGATATTTTAATATCTGATCAATTAGTCTAATTAATGAATGATTATTTACCTCATGTTAGTCTCATTCCAAACGTCGTACATTTTTGGTTATCTGCATGAACCCAGCCTCTAATATGATTCATCCATACATCAATTGTCTTAATCATTTATTTACTAACTAAATAAATAATCACAAATGCATAAACAAACAGATATTGTTACAAGGAAATGATAGGGGAGATTCCCTAGTGGGCTAAGCCGATATGACGGCTTGGTGGAGAAAGGGAAGTGTGTGTGGACTGAGAAGGGTGGGAAAGAGAAATGAGTCGCTACACAGTTAATTATATTAATTGAAATGCTAATCCTCTGCACATGAACGCTCACTCATTTGGGAATAATTGCTATATATATATATATATATATATATATATACGCTCGGTGTGTCATCTTGATCTCTGTTGGAATCATCCGTCTTTCTGTTGGAAAGTTCATCCAAGCGTCTCTCTGCTTCCCTGAAGTCTTTCGTGGTTAGAATAGATACTTCAGAGTACCATTCAGAAATGTTCTTATAGATAGATGTTCCGGCAGTTGTCGGTCTTCGCATCCCAGGTTAACAATTTCTAGCTGCGGACTAGTAATTAGTATCTAAGATTTGCTCTTATTCTGTTTAACCATTTCCACCTGTGTAGCCAATGCTCCACGTGGTATGGTTAGGAATTCAACAACCATTACAACCTTAGCTTGTACTGAGGTTTTTGTGGTCTCTACTCAAACCTTTGCCCCCTCAGCTGACCGAGGTAAGCATGGTCTGAAGAGGAATTCTTCAGGTGGGGTTTTTATTCGTAACAGTAGAGAAGGGCTGTTCCATGATGCCAGATCCTGTCTGTGCTCATGAGGTCGGGCCAATGACTTAGTTAAACTTTAAAGGGAATACAATTCTCTCACATTAACATCATTTCACAAATAGTTTAATCTTTACTCATCTCATTCATTTTATACAATAATTAGACGCGAACCTCATAATGGAGGAACCTGTATAAACATAGATATGGTCATGTGGCTGTGTTGTCTTTCATGAGGTCACAAACATGAAACAAAACGGACCAGGTCATAGCTGGCTTCTCCACCGACTGTTACACATTCTCCAAAACATGGATAATTGTTCAGTTCTGTGACTGTAGAAGAAGTTCCTTTATTCTACTGTGAAACTCTATCTCTATACTGCATGGCCAGGAGGAGTCTCTTCCAGGAATTTACGACCTAAGATAACACAACCTGGGTGTAGGGAGGGGAGGGGGTTTGCTACGCTCTATACCCAGAAAGGGCCAAGTCATGACAGTTGTATAGCAGATGTCAAACTCATTCCATGGAGGGCTGAATGTCTGCAGATTCTCTCCACCCTTGTACTTGATGGATGAATTAAGGTCACTAATAATTAAGGAACTCCCCTTTCCTGGTTGTCTAGGTCTTTAATTGAAAAGAAACTAAAAACCTTATGTTTTGTAGGATTTTGTCATCCCAATCATAATCATATTACAACTTTTTTTCTTAATTGAACCCATTATATTTGAGTTCGTTGTCATTTGATCCAGTACAATACATCAAAATGAATGTATCATTGATTAGACACCTTTTTCAACAAAACTCACTTGAGTTATTTGATTCTTATTCATGCCACATCTTTGAATTAGACATTACAATACTAGAACAAGATTAGAGGGTTTCCCCCCCCTTATATGCAAATAAAAGGGAAAAATGTGGTCCAGTATCAAAGAGATGAGCATTTATTTCATTTAGTATACAGTAGAATAGTCAGCTATGCATACAAATAGAGAATGTACCCTTTTACCCTCTGTTGGGATAGGGGGGGATCCCCCCCACCCAAATCAACACCATTATCCCAGGAACCCTAGACCCACTCCAATTTGCATACCGCCCCAACAGATCCACAGATGACACAATCTCTATTGCACTCCACACTACCCTTTCCCACCTGGACAAAAGGAACCCCCCCCACGTGAGAATGCTATTCATTGACTACAGCTCAGTGTTCAACACCATAGTGCCCTCAAAGCTCATCAATAAGCTTAGGACCCTGGGACTAAACACCTCCCTCTGCAACTGGATTCTGGACTTCCTGATGGGCCACCCCAAAGTGGTAAGGTAGGTAACAACACATCTGCCACACTGATCACCGCCTGGTATGGCAAATGTTCGGCCTCCGACCACAAGTTACGACAGCCTGGGCGCGTACCCAGAGTCTCTGGTGGCACAGCTGACACTGTAGTACAGAGTACAGCGCCCTTAACCACTGCGCCACCCGGGAGGCCACCTAGGTTTATTTTAGTAAATACTTTAACTTATTTTTCTTAACTGCATTGTTGGTTAAGGGCTTTTAAGCATTTCACTAAGGTCTCCCACCTGTTGTATTTGGCACATGTGACAAATTTACATTTGATTTGACCTACAGTGCATTTGTGAAGTACTCAGGCCCCCTTGAATTTTTCCATGTTGTTGTTACAGCATTATTTTAAAATAGTTTCTTTTCTTCAATTTAATCAATCTACATACAATACCCCATAATGACAAAGCAAAAACATGCTTAGACATTTTTGCAAAATGTATTAAAAAATAAAAAATATCACATTTACATAAATATTCCGACTCTTTACTCAGTAGGGTTAGCAGCGATTACAGCCTTGTCTTAGGTATGAAGCTACAAGCTTGGCACACCTGTAATTGGGGAGTTTTTCCCATTCTTCTCTGCAGATCCTCTCAAGCTCTGTCAGGTTTGATGGGGAGCGTCGCTGCACAGCTATTTTCAGTTCTTTCCAGAGATGTTCGATCGGGTTCAAGTCCGGGCTCTGTCTGGGCCACTCAAAGACATTGTCCCGAAGCCACTCCTGCGTTGTCTTGGCTGTGTGCTTAGGATCGTTGTCCTGTTGGAAGGTGAACCTTCACCCCAGTCTGAGGTCCTGAGCGCTCTGGAGCAGGTTTTTTAATCAAGTATCCTCTGTACTTTGCTCCGTTCATCTTTCCCTCAATACGTACTAGTCTCCCAGTCCCTGCCACTGAAAATCATCCCCCCAGCAGGATGTTGCCACCACCATGCTTCACCGTAGGGATGGTGCCAGGTTTCCTCCAGACGTGACACTTGGCATTCAGCCCAAAGTGTTCAATCTTGGTTTCATCAGACCAGAGAATCTTGTTTCTCATGGTCAGAGTCCTTTAGGTGCCTTTTGGCAAACTCCAAACTGGCTGTCATGTGCCTTTTACTGAGGAGTGGCTTCCATCTTGCCACTGCCATAAAGGCCTGATTGGTGGAGAGTGCTGCCGAGATGGTTGTCCTTCTGGAAGGTTCTCCCATCTCCACAAAGGAACTCTATCAGAGTGAACATCGGGTTCTTGGTCACCTCCCTGACAAAGGCCATTCTCCCTCGGTTGTCCAGTTTGGCCGGGCGTCCAGCTCTAGGAAGACGTAGTGTTTCCAAACTTCTTCCATTTAAGAATGATGGAAGCCACTGTGCTCTTAGGGACCTTCAATGCTGCATAAATGTGTTGGTACCCTTCCCCAGATCTGTGCCTCAACACAATCCTGTCTCGGAACTCTACGGACAATTCCTTTGACTCCATGGCTTGATTTTTGCTCTGGCCTGCACTGTGAACTGTGACCTTTTTATATAGACAGTTGTTTGCGCCTTTTTAAACCATGTCCAATCAATTGAATTTACCAAAGTGTGACTCCAATCAAGTTGTCAAAACATCAAGGATGATCAATAGAAACAGGATGAACCTGAGCTCAATTATGAGACTCATAGCAAAGGTCTGAATAATTATGTAAATACTTTTTATTTTTAGTTTGAATACATTTGCAAAAATGTCTAAAGCTTTGTTCACTTCATGAGGATATTTATTTAATTCATTTTAGAATAAAGGCTTTAACGTAACAAAATGTGGAAAAAAAACTAGGTCTGAGTACTTTCCAAATGCACCGTATACAATCAGCTGACCTATAGACAAAGGAACTTGTATCTTACTCTATAATTATGTAGCATGTGTTATGACGTAAAAGTATTTACCACATTTAAAGACATTAATTTGGCTCCCTGACTTGCATACTCCTAGGCTACTGCTTTTTGAGCTCCAGACAATTATCTGTAGAGAAGTTATAAACATTCTCTGAAGATGGGAATTTCCTCACTGCAGGAACAATAGGCAGTGAGGTGTGAGCCTCATTCTGGTACACGCTTAATTTAAGTTCGTTGTGGAGGACAGGCTCATAGTAACAGTGTTGAAAATGTTAACTCCTGAATCAACACAAAGAATGTTACATTGAAAAGGTAACACTGGCCAATTTGCTGTGTAACAAAAGAGCTCCACTATTAATGAAAGACCAAAGAATTCATGCCTTTTAGGCCAAAACTACACAACAATGAAAATAGGCTTAAGATGGATAGCGGTATGCTTTTCACTGGGTTGTACTGAATGGTGGGATGGACCACCCATGCAAACAAGTAAAGACTGGTTCCTGCCCTAAGATTGGATGCACTTTGGTGTGCTTCTCTCAATCATGTGCAGCCAGTCATAGCTTTTTATGTCAGGTAACAGTTTTGACTGGGTGGGATGCAGTTAATGTCAGAAGTGACTAGCAGGTTTGGAGAACTTATGTAGCCGGTTAGGAGAATTAGGTTAAGGTTAGGTAAAATGCTAAAAACATGCAACTTTTGATATCACTTTGACATTAGCTGCATCATATCTAGCCACGACCATAAATAACCGCCCCGATTCCTCCTCGTCTCAGCTCAAGTGAGCTGAAATCTAATGCTGTATGAAAAAAAAAATGTATTCATTTCCAAGAGAAGTTAAGTGGTAGAAGAATGTAGCACTGGCTGTAGAACAGGCATTTTTATTTATTGAACATAATACATTAATTGGAGGGTGTCACAACGTGATATAAATATATATATATTGGTGAAGTAAGTTATGAAAACATTAGATAAATTATACGTACATATTTAGATAATCTAAAAGTGGTCATTGCATATGTTAAGTTTTGGGGCTAGTTTCACTGCCATAGATTAAGGCTTTTATATATAGTTTTTATACTTTAATGTCAAGTGCAGTGAAATGTTGGAACAGTGCGGTTTGTTTGAGTCCTGGCTTGAGTTTACTTGTGTAATAGATAACATTTAGTCCATATGTTGCTGGAGACGTGCAGGTAGCTCCTCCAGGGTCTTTAGTCGATGCTGTGGGGGAACATCAGGGTATTTATTCCTGCCCTGTCTGTCTAGCAAGTACCCATGGAGGCCCAGTGACCGAGAGGTCACATAGTCATAGACATAATGGTCCCCAATGTGAGCTACACTTGCGGCTGTTACGCCACATTTCTCTAGTGCCCGGTGGAAGATGGCTGGGTTAGGCTTGGCTATACCGGCCTCCTCTGAGGTGAGCAGGAAGCTGAAGTGAGACAGCAGGCCACAGCCTCGTAGAATCCCCTCCAGGCGATTGTCAAAGTTGGACACCACACCCTGCTTCAGTCCCAGGGAGGATATGCTCTCCAGGGTCTTCGTAGAGTCTGGAAATACCTTAGGACGGAAGATACATGCTATTCATTTCACTATGTGGCACAATTGTTCCAATTGATATTGAGGATGTTTACAATTTAACTATTTTAATGAATGCATGATCATTTTGCACAATCATAATATCACATTTTTTGGAGATGTTACATGAATTATACAACATACTGTCATGCTGAGTGAAGCAATTATTATAATCCCCTCACCTCCCAGTTATTAGGGCTGCAGAAGCCATGATACAAGTTGTAGGCCAGTGTGTCTAGTAGGGCTGCGTCCTGTACTCTACACTGGGCGAAGGTGTCCCGAACCACTCCCATCCACCAGGCCTTCCCCCCCAGGCCCTGGGCCGTACCGTAGTTGGGGAAGAGTTTGGAGTACTGGTGGAAGGACTGGCGGAAGGCAGCCTCCACCTCTGTAGGGTTAAGACTGAAACCTGCTGTTCGCTGGACCTCCTGGCAGTACTGCTCCCCGACAGACCTGCGCACCTTCAGCAGGGTGTCTTTCACATCCCACAGCACCCAGCGCAGTGGCACATGCATCACACCTGCCACAGAAATACACACATCCACACGCATCTCATGTTGTAGATGTAGCTGAGATGGAGGAAATCAGAAAAAGTATGACAAATGGCTCAGCTACTTTCACTGCATTGACAAAAAGAAAATTAACAAAATAGTTAAGGCTGCAAAATAAAACACAAAAAAGCTCTGGAAGGCACTGAAAGATTAGTGGAATCTGTGTGGGTAGCTGGACAGGTAGAATGACACAGTGAGGGTGAACAGGTGGTCACGGGTCGAGTGACAGGAATTGATGAGACTGAGGAAGGAATTCTTTTAACCATAAAGTGGTATATTTACTGAGTAGTCTGTGCTGCATAACAAAGGAAACAATATAACATGTATCCAATAAAATTCATAGTCAAAGAGCAAATCATAACAATCAGTATTAACATAATTTAGGTAATTCAACAGTCCAGTTCATTAAGAAGTCAATAGTAATCATCCGTGAGTTATTTAGGCTCGTAACTATTTATCATAAATCATGAAAGAATACGAACAGTGAATGGTTATTCAATCTATAATCCCCAGTAGTTTGATATCAAAGTCAATCAGTTCAGCAAACAATGACGTTTCTCATTTTACCCTTTCATGTGTACATGTAATTCATTTCATTACCTATTAACCATATCGATTGCATAATTGGCCTATGAGGATCCATCCGTAGGGCCGTGATCATTGACAATTCACATTACACTGTTTGAAGCGTGCGCTCCGCGGTAACAACAAACAATAACTGATGGCCCACTCTCTGGATCGCAACAGATTGTTACCTTTCATCTGAACTGAGTCGGGGGACTTACGTGGATTCATGGACGCACAGAACTTCTGGATCAGACGGAGTTAAGGAAGAGAAAGCAGTGAGCTCAAGCGATTGCAATTTCCTCCTTTTATGGAGTTGAGATCTGTCTGACTTGTCCTTCCACCTGACCTAATTAAAGCGCCCCTGGCCCAGCTGAGTAAGTGGCAATAAGTTAAAGGATTATTCCACCAACTCCATGGGCCTTTTCTACAGGTACAAAGTCCAGATACTGTTTTATTTCTAACTGATTGATCCCACAGTGATACACTGACTTTTTTTGTTAGTTGCTCAATGATAACACCACATAGTGGTGCCTGGAGAAGTGAGTATACTCTAATTGAGCAAAACATTTCCCAAATGGCCTGCCCGGTGAAAGAAAGATGCTCTGTGTGAAAATGTATGAGAAACAGTGACATACACTCTGAATGACCTACAATTATCTTTCACAGTCAGGCCAGCCCAAGTTGTACTGTACAGGTAGGCCTACTAGTGAAACAGATAAATGGAGGCTGTCAACTAAGCCAGGTTTTCGCTCTCAAAGTTGTTAAGTTCATGTTTTAAGAATCCCAATATTTCTGTTATTACGGGGCTATCACTCAGTCAAGAGTGTGCCTGCGCAGGGAGTCTTGTGGTTGATGGACCTAGCCTAGAGTGGAATGGCTACCTTGTAGTGTGTTCATACGGTATAGTAAACTTTGTTAAACTGGAACCTTGTCGTTGTGTCATTTCGAGTTAAAAGTCACACTTTTTTAATAGAAAAACAACTAAATAGGATGTTCTATGTCCATAACAATGCTTAAACCACATCAGGAGAGCACTAAGGTCTGGGAATTGTATTTGTTGTTGTGTAGTTATCGTTTAATTTAAGTGGCAGGCACCGAGAACTGCTGTTTGGCTAGCAGTGTTTCTGAGATGTTGTTAGCACAACAAATGGCCACTGGATTGATGCAGATAATCATGATATCATTCTGCCAGGTAGGCAAAGACGACTTTGTAGCTAGTTAACATTTTAAATTGAGAGTTTTTGGGAAAGCCTTTCCATCTACCAGAAGACGGTTAGGCCAACCATTAGCATTGCTATATGTTTCCTTCCTTACGTTTTACTTCATGATATTATGAGGCATGTTTTGCCTTGCTTCATAGTAGCCTATAGCCAAAAACCCACCATAGAAACATGGAGAGAATTATTTTATAAAGACCTCAATGTTCTCCTGTTCTATTGGTTTACTTTAAACTTTATTACATTGTCTAGCAGCCAAAGGTATGATCCTAGTCATATGATCCTAGCAACCCATGATAGCTGATTTCAAGGTTTTACTGCTAACCTACAAAGCATTACATGGGCTTGCTCCTACCTATCTCTCTGATTTGGTCCTGCCGTACATACCTACACGTACTCTACGGTCACAAGACGCAGGCCTCCTAATTGTCCCTAGAATTTCTAAGCAAACAGCTGGAGGCAGGGCTTTCTCCTATAGAGCTCAATTTTTATGGAATGATCTGCCTACCCATGTAAGAGACGCAAACTTGGTCTCAATCTTTAAGTCTTTACTGAAGACTCATCTCTTCAGTGGGTCATATGATTGAGTGTAGTCTGGCCCAGGAGTGGGAAGGTGAACAGAAAGGCTCTGGAGCAACGAACCGCCCTTGCTGTCTCTGCCTGGCCGGTCCCCCTCTTTCCACTGGGATTCTCTGCCTCTAACCCTATTACAGGGGCTGAGTCACTGGCTTACTGGGGCTCTTTCATACCGTCCCTAGGAGGGGTGCGTCACTTGAGTGGGTTGAGTCACTGATGTGATCTTCCTGTCTGGGTTGGCGCCCCCCTTGGGTTGTGCCATGGCGGAGATCTTTGTGGGCTATACTCAGCCTTGTCTCAGGATGGTAAATTGGTGGTTGAAGATATCCCTCTAGTGGTGTGGGGGCTGTGCTTTGGCAAAGTGGGTGGGGTTATATCCTTCCTGTTTGGCCCTGTCAGGGGGTGTCCTCGGATGGGGCCACAGTGTCTCCTGACCCCTCCTGTCTCAGCCTCCAGTATTTATGCTGCAGTAGTTTGTGTCGGGGGGCTAGGGTCAGTTTGTTATATCTGGAGTACTTCTCCTGTCCTATTTGGTGTCCTGTGTGAATTTAAGTGTGCTCTCTAATTCTCTCTCTCTCGGAGGAGGACCTTTTTGATTTGTTAAAAAAGTTTGAAATATCCAATAAATGTCGTTCCACTTCATGATTGTGTCCCACTTGTTATTGATTCTTCACAAAAAAATACAGTTTTATATCTTTATGTTTGAAGCCTGAAATGTGGCAAAAGGTCGCAAAGTTCAAGGGGGCCGAATACTTTCGCAAGGCACTGTAAGTGGCTATACAGTGTATACCCTCCACTACACCACTGACAACACACATAGGGGCAGGTGTACCGAGACTGCTTGCGTTACACGCGTTATTACATGCTGACGTTTGTCATGGTGTATACTTTAACCATGAAACAAATCTAATTTTATTTGTCGTAAACAACAGACTAACAGTGAAATGCTTACTTACGAGCCCTTTCCAACAATGCAGAGAATACAAAGAAATAATAGAACAATTATAACAAGAAGAATAAATACACTGAGTAACGATAAGTTGGCTATATACACGGGGTACCAGTACCGAGTCGATGTGCAGACGTAGTTAGCGACACCGTGTGCTATGGGGTGATCATAGCACACAGTGATCAGGGACATAAGCCTAGGCAACCGTACCACCTGACATGATACCAACGCCTTACGAACATCTGTGTGACTCTTGCGTTACGGGTCTGACTGACATGACACCAACGCCTTACTAACGTGTGCGTGATGCCTGCATCGCGTATAACCTCTCTAGGGTTTGTGGGACGCCATCGTCCCACCTGTCCAACATCCAGTGAGATTGCAGAGCGCCAAATTCAAATACAGAAATACTCATTATAAAAATTCAGAAAAGACAACTATTTTACATTAGTTTAAAGATGAACTTCTTGTGAATCCAACCACTGTGTCAGATTTCAAAAATGCTTTATGGCAAAAGCATACCATACAATTATTTGAGAACATAGCCCTGCAGACAAATCATTACAAACATAACCAGCCAAGTAGAAGAGTTACACAAGTAAGAAATAGAGAGAGAATTAATCACTTACCTTTGATGATCTTCATATGTTTGCACTCAGAAGACATTCATTTATTCTTATATCCGAAAATCTCAGTTTTGTTCGCTTGTTTTCTTTAGTAATCCACAGGCTCAAACACAGTCACAACAGGCAGACAAAAAATCCAAATTGTATCCGTAAAGTTCATAGAAACATGGCAAACAATGTTTAGATTCAATCATCAAGTTGTTTTTAGCCTAAATAATCTACAATATTTCAACCGGACAATAACGTTGTCAATATAATAGGTAAACAAAAAAGGCACTCTGGTCGCGCTCATGAAAAAGCTCTGTGACACGGCAGGGTCCACTCATTCAAACTGCTCTTACTCCCTCTATTTCCAGAATATAGGCCTGAAACAATTTCTAAAGACGTAAATTCTGGTGGAAGGCATAGTCCCAAGTCAATGGATACTGTAATGGCATTGAATAGAAAACTACAACAACAACAAAATCCTACTTCCTGAATGGATTTTTCTCAGGTTTTCGCCTGCCAAATCAGTTATGTTATACTCACAGACATTATTTTAACAGTTGGAAACTTTAGAGTTTTCTATCCAAATCTACTAATTATATGCACATTCTATCTTCTGGGCCTGAGTAGAAGGCAGTTTAATTTGGGCATGCTTTTCATCCAAAATTCCAAATGCTGTCCCCTACCCTAGAGAAGTTAATGAAAGTCATAATGTGCATAGTTTATATTTATATTAATTAAATCTCAACCATAAATGTTAGAAACGTACAATTTCTCCCGTGCAAGCAGACATTCCAACGTAGCCACATTGAACTATAGTGTAGCCTACGTGTATATTTCCTGTTATCGCTAATGGCCTAGAAAAGATGATGCCCAATCTGTCTTTCCCTCAACACCTCATAGCATGGTATGTTATCTTATCTCTCTGTATACAGATCTAAATGTTAGCCAATCACAGACGGTGTTGTTACCAGTTCCACAGACAACCAATAACAGTTGTGTCCACAGCTTTCAGAGGAGTTCATAGGTGCAATTAGGGATCCTTGGGATGTCCCTTCAGTCGAATAGAGCAGTTCATAGACTTTCCCAGAGGGTCTGTGCTAATCGGACTCCTTGGGATGTCCCTCCCTCTATCATGTACAGAGGGAGCCCCTGAACAAAGCAGTTAACCCACTGTTCCTAGGCCATCATTGAAAATAAGAATTTGTTCTTAACGGACTTGCCTAGTTAAAAAGGGTACAAAATAAAACAATAAAAAAAGTATAATAATGTAAATTGGTTAAGTTTAGTGTTAGTTAAAGGTAAGGACGTCCCAAGGAATCCGGATTGCAGTGACTGTTCATAAAGTGAGAGACTGGCACGGTATTTCAGAGCTCGGCGGCAACACATTCATTCATTCTTGTTTTTCTTTACAAGCGATTTGAGTGTCTGTCCCAGGTAGTTTCATTAGAAACTATGAAAATAATTACCAAGATGTACTTGATCCAATTGAGGAGTAAGTAGACTATATCGTTGTTGCGATATCGTTCGGAAATATTTAGGCCTACTGTGTTAAGGCAAATTTGGTTTATTTGAAAATAATATTTTTTTGTTGATAACATATTGTCGAAAGCACGTAGGCACTATTATTTACTGAGGAGTTCATATGCTTTCCCAGAGGGTCCATGCTATTTGGGCTCCTTGGAATGTCCCTATCAAGTATAAATGTATAAAATTGTAATGTTCAGGGTAAGGACGTCCCAAGGAATCCAGATAGCAGTGACCGTTCATAAAGGAAGTGACTGGTTTGAGAGCTCGGCAGCAACACAGACATTCAGTTGTTTGTTTGTTTTTCTACAAGTGGCACAAGCGATTTGAGTGTCTGCCCCAGATAGTTTCCTCATTAGAGACGATGAAAAGAATTACCAAGATGTCCTTGATCCAATTGAGGAGTAAGTGGGCTATATTTAAGTTGTGATATTGTTAGGAAATATTTATGTCTACTGTCCAATTTGTAAGTCGCTCTGGATAAGAGCGTCTGCTAAATGACTTAAATGTAATGTAAATGCTAAGCAGTTGCTAGGGACTCTCCTGGAAGAAGCTAGCTAGCTTACAAAGAATAACAACAAAAAATATCTAGTTAACAGAAGAAAGGAAGACAAAATAAGGACAAAAGAAGGACAGAAGAAAAAGGAAAAGAAAGAGGACAACAAAGTGAAACAGTCAGCACTTCTATTGCAACTTCGTATTTCGTCGTCCTAACGTAGTCTACACTGCTATCTGCCCAGCAGCTAGCCAGCTAGCAAACGTCCACCGTCTACCGAATAGCAGCACTGTAGAAACTATTACACTCAACTGAACGACTTGATTAGTGTAGTGTTAGCTAGCTACATAGTTGTCTTTGCTGTCTTCGTATCCAAGATAATTGTGTAGTTTAGAGCGTGTAGTCTTAGAGTGATTATCTTAATTTACCGAGGTTAGCTAGCCAGCTATTTGTCGTCCTTAACGTAGGAGACACTGCTAGCTAGCCAACAGCTAGCCAACGTCTACTGAATAGAACTTCCGCACTCAACAACCCGGTCGCATTCCGCTTCGCTCCACAGGTAGTATCACATTTTCATTTCATTTCATTTCAGCACAACGGTTTGATTTGTTTGATCGCAGCTAGCTACATAGCTAGCTACATAGCCGTCTGTGTATCAAAGATAATTGTGTAGTCTAGAGCGATTTTCTAGGTTAGCTAGCCAGCTATTGTCGTTCTTTTAACGCAACGTAACGTAATCAACACTGCTAGCTAGCCAGCTAGCCCCCGAATAGCAGCACTGTAGAAACTATTACACTCAACGGAACGACTTGATTAGTGTAGTGTCAACAACGCAGCCACTGCCAGCTAGCCTACAAAGTCAACAACGCAGCCACTGCCAGCTAGCCTACTTCAGCAGTACTGTATCATTTTAATCATTTTAGTCAATAAGATTCTTGCTACGTAAGCTTAACTTTCTGAACATTCCAATCTCCTTGCATTAGCGTAGCCTCTTCTGTAGCCTGTCAACTATGTGTCTGTCTATCCCTGTTCTCTCCTCTCTGCACAGACCATACAAACGCTCCACACCGCGTGGCCGCGGCCACCCTAATCTGGTGGTCCCAGCGCGCACGACCCACGTGGAGTTCCAGGTCTCCGGTAGCCTCTGGAACTGCCGATCTGCGGCCAACAAGGCAGAGTTCATCTCAGCCTATGCCTCCCTCCAGTCCCTCGACTTCTTGGCACTGACGGAAACATGGATCACCACAGATAACACTGCTACTCCTACTGCTCTCTCTTCGTCCGCCCACGTGTTCTCGCACACCCCGAGAGCTTCTGGTCAGCGGGGTGGTGGCACCGGGATCCTCATCTCTCCCAAGTGGTCATTCTCTCTTTCTCCCCTTACCCATCTGTCTATCGCCTCCTTTGAATTTCATGCTGTCACAGTTACCAGCCCTTTCAAGCTTAACATCCTTATCATTTATCGCCCTCCAGGTCCCCTCGGAGAGTTCATCAATGAGCTTGATGCCTTGATAAGCTCCTTTCCTGAGGACGGCTCACCTCTCACAGTTCTGGGCGACTAACTTCCCCACGTCTACCTTTGACTCATTCCTCTCTGCCTCCTTCTTTCCACTCCTCTCCTCTTTTGACCTCACCCTCTCACCTTCCCCCCCTACTCACAAGGCAGGCAATACGCTCGACCTCATCTTTACTAGATGCTGTTCTTCCACTAACCTCATTGCAACTCCCCTCCAAGTCTCCGACCACTACCTTGTATCCTTTTCCCTCTCGCTCTCATCCAACACTTCCCACACTGCCCCTACTCGGATGGTATCGCGCCGTCCCAACCTTCGCTCTCTCTCCCCCGCTACTCTCTCCTCTTCCATCCTATCATCTCTTCCCTCTGCTCAAACCTTCTCCAACCTTTCTCCTGATTCTGCCTCCTCAACCCTCCTCTCCTCCCTTTCTGCATCCTTTGACTCTCTATGTCCCCTATCTTCCAGGCCGGCTCGGTCCTCCCTCCCGCTCCGTGGCTCGACGACTCATTGCGAGCTCACAGAACAGGGCTCCGGGCAGCCGAGCGGAAATGGAGGAAAACTCGCCTCCCTGTGGACCTGGCATCCTTTCACTCCCTCCTCTCTACATTTTCCTCCTCTGTCTCTGCTGCTAAAGCCACTTTCTACCACTCTAAATTCCAAGCATCTGCCTCTAACCCTAGGAAGCTCTTTGCCACCTTCTCCTCCCTCCTGAATCCCCCTCCTCCCTGTCTGCAGATGACTTCGTCAACCATTTTGAAAAGAAGGTCGACGACATCCGATCCTCGTTTGCTAAGTCAAACGACACCGCTGGTTCTGCTCACACTGCCCTACCCTGTGCTCTGACCTCTTTCTCCCCTCTCTCTCCAGATGAAATCTCGCGTCTTGTGACGGCCGGCCGCCCAACAACCTGCCCGCTCGACCCTATCCCCTCCTCTCTTCTCCAGACCATTTCCGGAGACCTTCTCCCTTACCTCACCTCGCTCATCAACTCATCCCTGACCGCTGGCTACGTCCCTTCCGTCTTCAAGAGAGGGAGAGTTGCACCCTTCTGAAAAAACCTACACTCGATCCCTCCGATGTCAACAACTACAGACCAGTATCCCTTCTTTCTTTTCTCTCCAAAACTCTTGAACGTGCCGTCCTTGGCCAGCTCTCCCGCTATCTCTCTCAGAATGACCTTCTTGATCCAAATCAGTCAGGTTTCAAGACTAGTCATTCAACTGAGACTGCTCTTCTCTGTATCACGGAGGCGCTCCGCACTGCTAAAGCTAACTCTCTCTCCTCTGCTCTCATCCTTCTAGACCTATCGGCTGCCTTCGAAACTGTGAACCATCAGATCCTCCTCTCCACCCTCTCCGAGTTGGGCATCTCCGGCGCGGCCCACGCTTGGATTGCGTCCTACCTGACAGGTCGCTCCTACCAGGTGGCGTGGCGAGAATCTGTCTCCTCACCACGCGCTCTCACCACTGGTGTCCCCCAGGGCTCTGTTCTAGGCCCTCTCCTATTCTCGCTATACACCAAGTCACTTGGCTCTGTCATAACCTCACATGGTCTCTCCTATCATTGCTATGCAGAGGACACACAATTAATCTTCTCCTTTCCCCCTTCTGATGACCAGGTGGCGAATCGCATCTCTGCATGTCTGGCAGACATATCAGTGTGGATGACGGATCACCACCTCAAGCTGAACCTCGGCAAGACGGAGCTGCTCTTCCTCCCGGGGAAGGACTGCCCGTTCCATGATCTCGCCATCACGGTTGACAACTCCATTGTGTCCTCCTCCCAGAGCGCTAAGAACCTTGGCGTGATCCTGGACAACACCCTGTCGTTCTCAACTAACATCAAGGCGGTGGCCCGTTCCTGTAGGTTCATGCTCTACAACATCCGCAGAGTACGACCCTGCCTCACACAGGAAGCGGCGCAGGTCCTAATCCAGGCACTTGTCATCTCCCGTCTGGATTACTGCAACTCGCTGTTGGCTGGGCTCCCTGCCTGTGCCATTAAACCCCTACAACTCATCCAGAACGCCGCAGCCCGTCTGGTGTTCAACCTTCCCAAGTTCTCTCACGTCACCCCGCTCCTCCGCTCTCTCCACTGGCTTCCAGTTGAAGCTCGCATCCGCTACAAGACCATGGTGCTTGCCTACGGAGCTGTGAGGGGAACGGCACCTCAGTACCTCCAGGCTCTGATCAGGCCTTACACCCAAACAAGGGCACTGCGTTCATCCACCTCTGGCCTGCTCGCCTCCCTACCACTGAGGAAGTACAGTTCCCGCTCAGCCCAGTCAAAACTGTCCGCTGCTCTGGCTCCCCAATGGTGGAACAAACTCCCTCACGACGCCAGGACAGCGGAGTCAATCACCACCTTCCGGAGACACCTGAAACCCCACCTCTTTAAGGAATACCTAGGATAGGATAAAGTAATCCTTCTCACCCCCCCCCTTAAAAGATTTAGATGCACTATTGTAAAGTGGCTGTTCCACTGGATGTCATAAGGTGAATGCACCAATTTGTAAGTCGCTCTGGATAAGAGCGTCTGCTAAATGACTTAAATGTAATGTAAATGTAAATGTAAATGTGGTTTATTTGTAAATTAGTTTTTTTTGATAACGTATTGTCGAAAGCACGTAGGCAATATTGTTTACTATGTCGATAGCAGAGTAGGATAGTGTACAATAACGTCATTTGATGTGCTAGTATTATTTATTTCATGGATTAATTAAATTGTAAATTAAATAACTACTTTTCACTAAAGGGAAACGAGGTACAACATGCAACTTCGATTGAAGACCTAAAATCACAACGGTATCCTAATATAGTGTGGATACAGTAGTAGCCTATTCTACAATCTAACTGTATGTGCTAGTATTATTGCTAGTATTATTTATATAATTTATCAATTAAATGTGGATGGGTATGCTATTTCATTCCATGATTATGTTATTGTAGATACAAGAGTAGTCTATATCTACAATAATAATTAATTCAATGTGATATAGTATAATTTATTTCATTGATGAATACAATTGTAAATGGGGATGGGTAGGCTACTTTATTCAGTGAATACATTGCTATCTCTGGGAGTATGTTAATGACAGCTTTTCAGCTGTTGAACTATGGCAATGTCTAACTAATTTCTAAATCGCTTTCTTTTAGTCAAGATGTGATGAGCAACCAATCAGCTTCACTGCAGGTGCTCAACCCACCACATCCTCTTCTCCTGTTCAACTACATTGCCACCACACAAAAAATGACTGTACATATACCCCTGTGCCCATCTCAGTGAAACATGATCCATCCAAGGCATCAGCTGGATGCCTAAAATGTGAGAATGTAAGCAAGGTGCTATAGTGTGTGTGTGTGTGTGTATGGATGGAGTTCCAAGTTAAGACATGAGAAGATGGCAAAGGAGGTAGTGAGAGCATACAGTATAAAAATTAAGACCCCATGGGATCTAAAATGAGTGTGGGGTGCCTTGTCTGCTTTTTGTCCGTTTGAGGATACTACAGTCACCCCTGGTGGAGGTTCTTGGAACACTGCGATTTAAGTCTCAGCACAGGTTGACGAAAACCTTCAAAAGGTGATGGTGCTATGTTGCATATTATCTTGAATACCAGGCAGATGTTTGAGTACAGAATCAAATGGTGTAAACTTAACAGGCTAAACTTGTTGAGTACACTCTTTGAGAAACGGGTTCCAACAGGGTTCTTTGGTTGTCACCAAAGAAAACATTTTGGTTCCAGGTAGAACCCTCTGTGGAATGGAACCAAAAAGGGTTCTACCTAGACACAGAAGGGGTTCTACCTGGAATCAAAAAGGGTTCTCCTATGGGGACAGCGGAATAATCCTGTTAGTTTGTAGATAGCACCTTTTTAACCGAGTGTAGACCTGTACTGCAGTTGTGGATATCTGTGGAAAATACAATTAATTGGTGCTGGTGAGTTAAGGTAATCAAAAATACTATGAAACATCCCCACTTTTAGCACACATTTTCAAGCAGGCAAAGTAACCCGTGTGTGATCACAACATTGACAGGACCAACAAAAAAATACTTGCTTGGGACACCCGAGTGGCGCATCTCAGTGTTAGAGGCATAACTACAGACCCTGGTTCATTTCCAGGCTGTATCACACCCGGCCGCGATTGAGAGTCCCATAGGGCAGCACAATTGGCCCAGCGTCGTCCGGGTTTAGCTAGGGTAGGTCGTCATTGTAAATAAGAATTTGTTCTTAACTGACTTGCCGAGTTAAATAAAGGTTCAATAAAAAAAAATTTAAACATGCAAACAAAATATGACATGTCTAACTTGCAACGTTATGCAATTATTATGAGACTAGATACACTGCTGCTACTGCATTGCCCCCCCTCTCCATTTGTTTTGTACAATGTTGTTACTTCTTGTTTATTAAACTCTTCTTGAACTGCACTACTTAAACTATTCTTGAACTGCACTGTTGGTTAAGGGCTTGTAAGTAAGCATTTCACGGTAAGGTCTACACGTGTATGTGGCGCATGTGAAAAAGTTAGATTTTATTTGAAATAGCTAATCCTGGCTACCGATGTTCTAGAATTAATTTATTGAGGCAAGCAGATCATAGATGTCAAGGTGGTACTCAAGCATATGCCATGTGTATACAGTGGGGCAAAAAAGTATTTAGTCAGCCACCAATTGTGCAAGTTCTCCCACTTAAAAAGATGAGAGGCATGTAATTTTCATCATAGGTACACTTCAACTATGACAGACAAAATGAGAAATCACATTGTAGGATTTTTTATGAATTTATTTGCAAACTATGATGGAAAATAAGTATTTGGTCAATAACAAAAGTTTCTCAATACTTTGTTATATGCCCTTTGTTGGCAATGACAGAGGTCAAACGTTTTCTGTAAGTCTTCACAAGGTTTTCACACACTGTTGCTGGTATTTTGTCCCATTCCTCCATGCATATCTCCTCGAGAGCAGTGATGTTTTGGGGCTGTTGCTGGGCAACACAGACTTTCAACTCCCTCCAAAGATGTTCTATGGGGTTGAGATCTGGAGACTGGCCACTCCAGGACCTTGAAATGCTTCTTACGAAGCCACTCCTTCGTTGCCCGGGCGGTGTGTTTGGGATCTTTATCATGCTGAAAGACCCAGCCATGTTTCATCTTCAATGCCCTTGCTGATGGAAGGAGGTTTTCACTCAAAATCTCATGATACATGCCCCATTCATTCTTTCCTTTACACGGATCAGTCGTCCTGGTCCCTTTGCAGAAAAACTGATGTTTCCACCCCCATGCTTCACAGTAGGTATGGTGTTCTTTGGATGCAACTCAACACTCTTTGTCCTCCTCCTTTTTTACCAAAAAGTTATATTTTGGTTTCATCTGACCATATGACATTCTCCCAATCTTCTTCTGGATCATCCAAATGCTCTCTAGCAAACTTCAGACGGGCCTGGACATGTACTGGCTGTTTGAGGTTGTGGACAGGTGTCTTTTATACTGATAACAAGTTCAAACAGGTGCCATTAATACAGGTAACGAGTGGAGGACAGAGGAACCTCTTAAAGAAGATGTTACAGGTATGTGAGAGCCAGAAATCTTGCTTTTTGACCAAATACTTATTTTCCACCATAATTTGCAAATAAATTCATTAAAAATCCTACAATGTCATTTTCTGGATTCCCCCCCCCCTGATTTTGTCTGTCATAGTTGAAGTGCACCTATGATGAAAATTACAGGCCTCTCTCATACTTTTAAGTGGGAGAACTTGCACAATTGGTGGCTGACTAAATACTTTTTTGCCCCACTGTATGTGACACACATACAGTTAAAGTCGGAAGTTTACATACATACACTTAGGTTGGAGTCATTAAAACTCGTTTCTCAACCACTCCACAAATTTCTTGTTAACAAACTATAGTTTTGGCAAGTCATTTAGGACATCTGCTTTGTGCATGACAAGTCATTTTTCCAACAATTGTTTACAGACAGATTATTTCACTGTATCACACTTCTAGTGGATCAGAAGTTTACATACACTAAGTTGACTGTGCCTTTAAACAGTTTGAAAAATTCCAGAAAATTATGTCATGCTTTAGAAGCTTCTGAAAGGCTTATTGACATCATTTGAGTCAATTGGAGGTGTACCTGTGGATGTATTTCAAGGCCCACCTTCAAACTCAGTGCCTCTTTGCCTGACATCATGGGAAAATCAAAAGAAATCAGCCAAGACCTCAGAAAAAAAGTGTCAAGGATGAAACAAGTCTGGTTCCTCATTGGGAGCAATTTCCAAACGCCTGAAGGTACCACGTTCATCTGTACAACCAATACTATACAAGTATAAACACCATGGGACCACGCAGCCGTCATACCGCTCAGGAAGTAGACATGTTCTTTCTCCTAGAGATGAACGTACTTTGGTACGGAAAGTGCAAATCAATACCAGAACAACAGCAAAGGACCCTGTGAAGATGCTGGAGGAAACGGGTACAAAATTATCTATATCCACAGTAAAACAAGCTCTATATCGACATAACCTGAAAGGCTGCTCAGCAAGGAAGAAGACACTGCTCCAAAACCCACATAAAAAAGCCTGACTACGGTTTGCAACTGCACACGGGGACAAAGATGGTACTTTTTGGAGAAATGTCCTCTGGTCTGAAGAAACAAAAAATAGAACTGTTTGGCCATAATGACCATCATTATGTTTGGAGGAAAAAGGTGGACACCATCCAACCGTGAAGCACGGGGGTGGCAGCATCATGTTGTGGGGGTGCTTTGCTGCAGGACGGACTGGTGCACTCCACAAAATAGATGGCATCATGAGACAGGAAAATGTGGATATATTAAAGCAACATCTCAAGACATCAGTCAGAAAGTTAAAGCTTGGTCGCAAATGGGTCTTCCAAATGGACAATCACCCCAAGCATACTTCCAAAGTTGTGGTAAAAATAGCTTAAGGACAACAAAATCAAGGTATTGGAGTGGCCATCACAAAGCCCTGACCTCAATCCTATAGAAAATCTGTGGGCTTAACTGAAAAAGTGTGTATGAGCAAGAAGACCTACGGTTTGTCAGGTTTTGACTCAGTTACTCCAGCTCTGTCAGGAGGAATGGACCAAAATTCACCCAACTTATTGTGGGAAGCTTGTGGAAGGCTACCCGAAACGTTTCACCATAGTTAAACAATTTAAAGGCAATGCTACCAAATACTAATTGAGTGTATGTAAACTTCTGACCCACTGGGAATGTGATGAAAGAAATCAAATCTGAAATAAATCATTATTTCTACTAAACTCAGCAAAAAAAGAAACATCCCTTTTTCAGGACCCTGTCTTTCAAACATAATTAGTAAAAATCCAAATAACTTCACAGATCTTCATTGTAAAGGGTTTAAAACACTGTTTCCCATGCTTGTTCAATGAACCATAAACAATTAATGAACATGCCACTGTGGAACGGTCGTGAAGACACTAACAGCTAACAGATGGTAGGCAATTAAGGTCACAGTTGTGAAAATGTATGACACTAAAGAGGCCTTTCCACTGACTCTGAAAAACACCAAAATAAAGATGCCCAGGGTCCCTGCTAATCTGCATGAACGTTCCTCAGGCATGCTGCAAGGAGGCATGAGTACTGCAGATGTGGATAGGGCAATAAACTGCAATGTCCGTACTGTGAGACCCTTAAGACAGCGCTACAGGGTGACAGGAAAGACATACAGGGAAGACATCCTCCTCCCTCATGTAGTACCCTTCCTGCAGGCTCATCCTGACATGACCCTCCAGCATGACAATGCCACCAGCCATACTGCTCATTCTGTGCGTGATTTCCTGCAAGACAGGAATTTAAGTGTTCTGCCATGGCCAGCGAAAAGCCCGGATCTCAATCCCATTGAGCACGTCTGGGACCTGTTGGATCCGAGGGTGAGGGCTAGGGTAATTCCCCTTAGAAATGTCTGGGAACTTGCAGGTGCCTTGTTGGAAGAGTGGGGTAACATCTCACAGCAAGAACTGGCAAATCTGGTGGAGTCCATGAGGGGGAGATGCACTGCAGTACTTAATGCAGCTGGTGGCCACACAAGATACTGACTGTTACTTTTGATTTTGACCCTCCCTTTGATCAGGGACATATTATTCCATGTCTGTGGAACTTTTCAGTTGATGTCTCAGTTGTTTAATCTTGTTATGTTCATACAAATATTTACACATGTTAAGTTTGCTGAAAATAAACACAGTTGACAGTGAGAGGACCTTTCTTTTTTGCTGTGTTTATTATTCTGACATTTCACATTCTTAAAATAAGTGGCAATCCTAACTGACCTAAGACTGGGGATTTTTACTGGGATTAAATGTCAGGAATTGTGAAACTGAGTTTAAATGGATTTTGCTAAGGTAAACTTCCAACTTCAACCGCATGTGTGGTCATATTTTCCTCACAGGCATTTTCATTTAATGTATGTATACAATTACTGCCGCTAGGGGAGCTGTGACATCAATGAAGGGAGTAAGATATTTAACATTTCTTATTTAATATATATTTAGCATTTCTACATTATGGAGAATGACTAGTTCTGAAAATGAACGTTTCTCTATCTCAACACTAACTATTAATTCAGGTATGTAATGTGCAAAAATGCAATATGACTCAAAATATTGAGATAACATGGTTAGTTACATAGAGTTTGGTGATGTTTGAAGGCAGTTTTAACTGAGTGAAATACTGGTTGGTATTATCTCCATTGTACGTAAGTTAATGGAATTAGGCTAGGTTGCTAATGGTTTACATTTATTTTTATTTCACCTTTATTTAGCCAGGTAGGCAAGTTGAGAACAAGTTCTCATTTACAACTGCGACCTGGCCAAGAAGAAAGCAAAGCAGTTCGACACATACAACAACACAGAGTTACACATGGAATAAACAAAACATACAGTCAATAATACAGTTGAATAAAATGTATATACAGTGTGTGCAAATGCAGTAAGGAAAGAGAGTTAAGGCAATAAATAGGCCATGGTGGCGAAGTAATTACAATATACCAATTAGATACTAGAGTGATAGATGTGCAGAAGATGAATGTGCAAGTAGAGATACAGGGGTGCAAAGAAGCACGATAAATAAATAAATACAGTATGGGGATGAGGTAGTTGGGTGGGCTATTTACAGATGGGCTATGTACAGGTGCAGTGATCTGTGAGCTGCTCAGACAGCTGGTGCTTAAAGCTAGTGAGGGAGGTAAGAGTAAGTGATTTTTGCAATTCATTCCAGTCATTGGCAGCAGAGAACTGGAAGGAGAGGCGGCCAAAGTAGGAATTGGCTTTTGGGGTGACTAGAGAGATATACCTGCTGGAGTGTGTGCTAAGGGTGGCTATGGTGACCAGTGAGCTGAGATAAGACTGGGCCTTACCTATCAGAGACTTGTAGATGTCCTGAAGCCAGTGGGTTTGGCATCGAGTACGAAGCGAGGGCCAGCCAACGAGAGCTTACAGGTCGCAGTGGTGGGTAGGATATGGGGCTTTGGTGACAAAACGGATGGCACTGTGATAAGACTGCATCCAATTTGTTGAGTAGAGGGTTGGGGGCTATTTTGTAAATGACATCGCCGAAGTTGAGGATCGGTAGGATGGTATGTTTGGCAGCATGAGTGAAGGATGCTTTGTTGCGAAATTGGAAGCAGATTCTAGATGTAATTTTGGACTGGAGTTTCTTAATGGGAGTCTGGAAGGAGAGTTTACAATCTAACCAGACACCCAGGTATTTGTAGTTGTCCACATATTCTAAGTCAGAACCGTCCAGAGAAGTGATGCTGGGAAGGCGGGCAGGTGTGGGCAGCGATCGGTTGAAGAGCATGTATTTAGTTTTACTTGCATTTAAGAGCAGTTGGAGGCCACGGTAGGAAAGTTGTATGGCATTGAAGTTTGTCTGGAGGTTAGTTAACACAGTGTCCAAAGAAGGGCCAGAAGTATACAGAATGGTGTCGTCTGCGTAGAGGTGGATCAGAGAATCACCAGCAGCAAGAGCGATATCATTGATGTTTACAGATAAGAGAGTTGGGCCCGATAATTGAACCTTGTGGCACCCTCATAGAGACTTGCCAGAGGTCCGGACAACAGGCCCTCTGATTTGACACACTGAACTCTGTCAGAGAAGTAGTTGGTGAACCAGGCGAGGAGGTCATTTGAGAAACCAAGGCTGTTTTGTCTGCCGATAAGAATGTGGTGATTTGACAGAGTTGAAAGCCTTGGCCAGGTCGATGAAGACGGCTGCACATTAATGTATCTTATCGATGGCAGTTATGATGTCATTTAGGACCTTGAGCGTGGCTGAGGTGCACCCATGACCGGCTCTGAAACCAGATTGCACAGCGGAGAAGGTACAGTGGGATTCGAAATGGTTGGTAAATCTATTTGTTAACTTGGTTTCGAAGAAATTAGAAAGTGTAGTGGAAATGTCCTGTATTACCAAATCACAAGAGAGCAAAACCCACACACAAGTCAGAGTTATCATGAAGTTCATCTTTAATTATATGACCTCCATCACAACCCTGTGACTCTCAGGTCAATTCAGTGTCTATGAATTAATTCTCTGAGAGTGCTTACACATTGCAACTGAGATCCTTTATAGCAAAGACACACATAGCCAGACAGCATTGGCAATAAATTATCGTTCAGCTTTGTCTCCTAAACTACGCTCTTATCTCGTTCTTGGTACAAAATAGTACCAAGACATTACCTCACCCAATGGTATATATCAATTGTCATTTTAGACACTCCCATCCCAAATACAATCCATCCTGGACAAGCTCACGGAGAGGAGAGTGAGCCTCTAGGTCAAGATAAGGGCAACCTCAGAGGGAACATAGAATGGTTCCAGACACTGCCGTCCTCCTGTCCCCGGTGGGAAAAGTAGGGAGTGACTGGCACACAGACATTGTGAAGCCAAGAGATAATTGGTTCCGGTTCCCCCTCAATCATCCCTTCACATGATTTAAAAGATACGTTTACATATGAAGACAAGCTTGACCTCTCCCCTTTCTGTGGCCCAAGTAACCGAACCCTGACAGAGAACAGATAACTGCAAACGGCCAACACTATAGTACAACAAAATACGTTCTAAATGACAAGTATCTCACAAGCATATTATGAAAATAAAACATCTTATCTATGTTACCCAACTAATTCTGATTCTGCCACGACAAAAGGCAGGGTAGGATAGTGCTTTTACACCTGCATTGTTTGCTGTTTGGGGTTTTAGGCTGGGTTTCTGTACAGCACTTTGAGATATCAGCTGATGTACGAAGGGCTATATAAATAAATTTGATTTGATTTGATAGATATAGGTCTGTAGCAGTTTGGGTCTAGAGTGTCTCCCACTTTGGAGAGTGGGATGACCTCGGCAGCTTTCCAATCTTTGGGAATCTCAGACGATACGAAAGAGAGATTGAACAGGCTAGTAATAGGGGTTGCAAAAATTTTGGCAGATAATTTTAGAAAGAGAGGGTCCAGATTGTCTAGCCCAGCTGATTTGTAGGGGGTCCAGATTTTGCAGCTCTTTCAGAACATCAGCTATCTGGATTTGGGTGAAGGAGAAATGGTGGGGGCTTGGGTGGGTTGCTGTGGAGGGTGCCGGGCAGTTGACCGGGGTAGGGATAGCCAGGTGGAAATCATGGCCAGCTCTAGAAAAATGCTTATTGAAATTCTCAATTATAGTGGATTTATCGGTAGTGACAGTGTTTCCTAACCTCAGTGCAGTGGGCAGCTGGGAGTAGGTGCTCTTATTCTCCATGGACTTTACAGTGTCCAATAACTTTTTTGAGTTTGTACTACAGGATGCAAATTTCTGTTTGAAAAAGCCAGCCTTAGCTTTCCTAACTGCCTGTGTATATTGGTTCCAAACTTCCCTGAAAGGTTACATATCACAGGGGCTATTCGATGCTAATGCAGACCGCCACATTATGTTTTTGTGCTGGTCAAGGGCAGACAGGTCTGGAGTGAACCAAGGGCTATATCTATTTCTGGTTAAAAAAAAATTGAATGGAGCATGCTTATTTAAGATGGTGAGGAAGGCACTTTTAAAGAATAACCAGGCATCCTCTACAGACGGGATGAGGTCAATGTCATCCCAGGATACCCCAGCCAGGTCAATTAGAAAGACCTGTTCGCTGAAGTGTTTTAGGGAGCGTTTGACAGCGATGAAGGGTGGTCGTTTGACCGCAGACCCATTACGTATATGCAGGCAATGAGGCAGTGATCGCTGAAATCTTGGTTGAAAACAGCAGAGGTGTATTTGGAGGGCGAGTAAATTAGGGTGATATCTATGAGGGTGCCCGTGTTTACGGATTTGGGGTTGTACCTGGCAGGTTCATTGATAATTTGTGTGCGATTGAGGGCATCAAGCTTAGATTGTAGGATGGCCGGGGTGTTAAGCATGTCCCAGTTTAGGTCACCTAGCAGCACGAGCTCAGAAGATAGATGGGGGGCAATCAATTCACATACGGCGTCCAGGGCACAGCTGGGGGCAGAGGTTGGTCTATAGAAAGCGGCAACGGTGAAAGACTTGTTTCTGGAAAGGTGAAGTTTTAGAAGTAGAAGCTCAAATTGTTTTGGTACAGACCTGGGTAGTAAGACAGAACTCTGCAGGCTATCTCTGCAGTAGATTGCAACACCGCCCCTTTTGGCAGTTCTATCTTGGCGGAAAATGTTATAGTTAGGGATGGAAATGTCAGGGTTTTTGGTGGTTTTCCTAAACCAGGATTCAGACACGGCTAAGACATCCGGGTTGGCAGAATGTGCTAAAGCCGTGAATAAAGCAAACTTAGGGGGTAGGCTTCTAATGTTAACATGCATGAAACCAAGGCTTTTACGGTTACAGAAGTCAACCCATGAGAGCACCTGGGGAGTAGGAGTGGAGCTAGGCGTTGCAGGTCCTGGATTAACCTCTACATCACCAGAGGAACAGAGGGGAAGTAGGATAAGGGTACGGCTAAAGGCTATAAGAACTAGCCGTCTAGCACGTTCGGAACAGAGAGTAAAAGGAGCAGGTTTCAGGGCACGATACCATAGATTCAAGGCATAATGTACAGACAAAGGACCGGGAAGGGATTAACATGGCGCCCAAACATTCTGTACTTTTTTTCATTGTTTTAGATCCAATTTGTTTTATTTTCTATGAACAAAGGCTCAGTTCACTTTAGGTAATACATGTAAATATGTGACGTCACAATAAAATGTGTTAGTGTTAATATTTGTACAAAAATAGTGTAACAGTTCACTAGCTTGATGCTAACCAAATTTAGCTTGGCTAAGCACAATAGTAGTTAGCTCTAGCCTAGTTGGTTTTAGTCGATGTCAGCTTAATATAATGGTTGTGGCATTGTTTTGCATTGGCGCCCAGTAATTTAGAGTTTTTAAAAAATTGACACTGATCGTACAGTGAGTTATATATAATGTGAATGTGTAGATGTATGGGGACTCCACGTTTGGATGAACGGACCATGGGGACTGCCACGGGCAAGTCCCTTGATGGGTACCAGGAATGGTGGAAGGACAATCTGAAGGTCTTTGCACACAACACAGCAGTGTCCAGGCCTCCTGAGTATTCACTCTATTGCCTGTCATATGGAGGGGAGCCGCAGCAGTTAACTGACGTAAACAATGGAATTGTATTTAACATTATTGCATATACTGTAGTATAATATTTTTTAAATTGACTTAGTGTTTTTCTTTTGCTGTTTTTGTATAACGTACTTTGAGGTCACTGATATTCCACCTGATGTGGTGGAAGTTGAAGCAGATCAGAATGCCTTTGAAGACCACCTTTAGGTGACTGTGTCTGTTAATCCGGTAAAGTGGTAAATCTGGGAAACTAGGTCAAATCATGACATCAGTGATTTTCAGGTCAGAGTAAGATGCAGAGATTCTGAGTTAGATGACTGTTCAAAACAAAAATTCCAGTCTGAGCTCATTTTTTTCCAGAGTTCCCAGTTGTCTTGAAGGCACTGTATTCGGAAGTCAGAGATTGATTTGCCCGACTAGTCAGTTGTATAACTGAATGCATTCAACTGAAATGTGTCATTCGCGTTTAACCCAACCCAACCTCTCGGAATCAGAGAGGTGCGGGGGGCTGCCTTAATCAAAATCCATGTATTCACAGCCCGGAAACAAACTTGTCTCCATTGACAGTCCATGTTAATTAATGGCGTTATTTTATGGCGCTAGGAAGATGTTAGGTGACTTGGTGAGAGGTATCAGTAGCTTCACGAGGCTTAATTATGGCATTAATCACCCCCCATAGTGTGCTGGCTAGCTAGCACAAAGTGTCACTCCCACATCTCGGCTGCTGTGTCCCAGAGTCCTCCGTAGGACTAGCTGGATAAACTGGCAGTGTCCTTCGCTCCCGAATTCTGAACACCAGCCCTCGGCATCGTTAACAGAACTGCAGGAAAACAGTGCGCGTTGTCACCCCGCCCCTTCTTCTGTGGGTTTAATCGGCGGCATCCAACGTTATTGTTCAATAACGCCACCTACTGTACTGGATCGCTTCTGCCTTCTCTAACCTAAAAATGTACTTATAGAAGTATAAAGAGGGGTTCCTGCAGATACGGGAATGCAGGCCGAAATTGCACAAGACGAGCAAATAATCAGAGGCGCAAACAGTAGTTTTCCCACGAAAATGCTGGTAATGCTAGCTAGCTAATGTTGTATGTAGTGTGACAATGGCAACAGCGGCCGTAGAAGCTGTTATTTACTTCAAGGTGGATGTTGTTGCTAATTTGTTAGCACCACCCTTTTAACTTTCAAACTTTGTTTACAAATGATAATCTGGCACTTTTTTGCAGCTCACTTGATGTTTGCGATCTCTGAAAATAATGACTATGAAACATTGTTGCATTTAAACTTTAGATCACTGGTTAGTGTGATGAAGGTCATAAAATAACTTTTGTTAATTTCAGTTGGGAAATTAAATGGTTGTGCTTTTGTATTGTTATGATTTTCTGTCTCCGAGGCTCGGCCAGGCCTGTTTTCATTCCTCCTTCAGTAGAACTAGAATGGTCCGACTACAGAAGCTATAATAAATTATACTATGTTTTCTGTTATTTTCTTGATTTGAGTTTGACACAACGTATTGGAAGATTGTTGGTCCCTCTGAAGACTAAGGCCATAGTTACGGTTCGCCACTGATTTATAGGCAGGGATAAAGTGACTAAGCAACAGGATAAACAGCAGCAGCATATGACAACATCGGAGTTAAATGATATGCATGTCAAGGAAGATAACCGAAGGGTGTGTGTGTATCGTACCTGATCACTCTCGACGCTACAATCACAGACAGAAGAAGGGTTAGTTACCAGTATTACTGGCAGTCGGTCCTAGGGTGCAGCACTTCAAACATCACCACGGAATCTCTTGCACAGAAGAAAGGGTTCCATTTGAGTCCTGCACTCAAACATGTAGCCTACCGTGTATTGTTTGTTGTGTTAATCCTTTGCATAAATGTATTATAATACTGAGGTTGGACAAAAAGTTACAGGACGTTCAAAATAGAGTAAATACATTCTAAATTGTGACAAATAACTGCTTCTCCTGCCATCTAATGTTGGGATAACCCAATATGTACTTACTCTTAATAAGGAGCCCGTCTTAAGGTTCAAGGACCTTGTATGTGATTTTAGAGGTAGACTGGCTCTGGCAGCAAAATATTCTATTGAAACGTGAATCGATTCTCAATTGGAATACGGTTCTAGAAACAGAAGCACGTTACGTTCGTTCATATGACATCCAAATCATTTATCGCAAAATATATACTGTACACTGTTTACCTGCTTTATCACAGTTGCAGCCGACAGTATTTTTTCAGTGACAACACGTTTCTGGTGGCCTTTTTCCATTACATACACAGGCGTTCAGAGCACGATAGATTGCTAAATTAGCAGAGGTGGTCCGTCTGTCTTCCAAACGTATTGCTTGCTGATATGAAAAATAAGGTCCTTATGTTTCCAAACTGTCCTGCAAGCAACGCGTGTTAATGTTCAAAACAAGAGTCAGGGATCTTAACAAACCACTATACAGAAGACGCCTTCGCCCAATGACTTATGTGTAATGTAATGGAACTGAGGGTCATGATCGAGGGCTAATGTTGGGATGGCTAAAGCTACCTACTAGTGTTTCTTAAAACTAAGAATATTTATTAGCTTATTTCCCCCCACAGATTGAGATGATCACATAATTTGGTATATTTTAATTTAAAAGAACAGACATTAACTAATACAAACTGGTCATACATTTTTACATTGGCCTAAAGAAAGCAGACATTGCACATGAAAAAAAAAAAAATTGGTTTTCCAACAGCCACATCTTCATTGACTAAAACCAGTATGTTTTGAGGCTGATGTAGCTTTCAAGGATATCTATTCCAAGGACATCAAGAGCCAAATGCTTTTGAGGTCAATACAGAGTGTAACCGGTGGGAATCACCAGTGACTGCTGCTTCTTCTGCCATCTCCTGTCTCTGACTGGCTGTTCCTGTATCCTTCCCTGGCTGTGTGTGCTTGGCTTTGCCAGCCTTTCTGGAAGAGCGGTACTGTCTGATGGCCTGTATGACATCTGGGGAAGTCCAGTGTTGATGGGTCAAGGCGTGTTGTATGGTGAAGGGCCCGTCTCGAGTGCGGCGCACTCCCTTACATACGGCCGTGCTGCGAAGCTCCAAGCCCACTTCATGCAGGATTCTGCACAGGTACCGCTGGGTTTCATTCAAACACTGCACCTCTGCGAGAGGGAGAAAACTGGTTAATGAAATGTACAAAACTGAATTAGCAAGTTTCAAGTTGTATTAGTCGTATGTAAGGGACACGCATGGTATACATTGTCCAACGAAATGCTTACTTGCAGGTTCCTTTTTGACATTGCATTAACAATATGAAATAGTAAAAAAATATGAATATGAACATAAAGTAAATGGCAGTAGAATAGAATTAACATTTGAGAAATATGTATAATACAGATAGGCACAATTTATAGTACCATATTTACACATGTATTGGGTAAGGGGAGTTTATACATTTAATTGAGCACTGGGCAATTCCACAGTAACAGATTTGATTTCTAGTACAATATTTACACATGTATTGGGACAAGAGTGTCAAGTGTATAAATTGAATTAAGCACTGGGCAGTTCCACGGTAACATAACTGTATGTCAAACAAAAACCAATGATTGCAAAGTTAAACAAACCATACAACTATGCACAATAACTACGTTGAACTATTTATACTGTAGTTCTTTGCAAAGTTAAACAAGCCATACAACTCTATGCACATCATTGGTTTTGGTTTGGCATACATTTTAAAGTGAAAAAACAGTCCCAGTGTCACTGTCATCATGGAATTGCCCCACTATTCAAGAATACCGGATACATATCTAATGCAATCTAATGCAAACTAATGTCTGTTGCAGTTCATCAGTTAAAAAGAGCCATGTGCCATGTCCTATTGCATGCGAGTGTGTCCCTGTGTCTTTGTGTGATCAAGTGTCTATCTAGCAGGGTGTTGTACAGTACAGGTGAAACTGGAGGTGGCAATACATTTACCCAAGGTAAAATGGGGTGGTTGGAAGTGTAATAAACGCAGGCCTGTCATAATAGGGGGAGACTTCCCGTCGGGACGCAGTTCCCCCTTCACAGCCAGCTCATAGGCCCCCTGGGTGCTCATGTCCACCTTAGAGTACCTGCCAGAACAAACAGTTATCCTACACTGCTCCACACACTAGGTATAGCAAAAATAACAAATAAGCTTTCACTGGCACAGACAACAACTGACTGGCACTTATATCACAGCACTAGTTTGGTAAGTAATGGCGTTGAATTGGTACAGGTCTATGGGAATGCTCTAATTGTAATATACCTTGGTTCAGTGAGTAGATAAAGTAAGGTGAACAGAGAGGGATAAGAGGTGGACCACAGAACTAGAATGAATGGTGGACGTACGTGAGCAGGGCCTTCTGATTGGATCCTTGCATCATGGCCAGGACTCTCTCCAGCTTGTCCCGTGTAATGTGATCTGGAAGGCATGTCAAGGGTTGCTACACAGTCAAGATAATGTTTTTATAGATTCTGTATTCATTTCAATAAGGTGAAAGGCAAAAAAATAAAGCGCTGCTGTACCTACCATATGTGGTCCTCTCTATGAGGCGGCCTGTGTGAGAGAAATTATCTGTGGCCATCCCCAATTCACCTTCTAATGTATAATCCTGAATAAATTAGCGAAAGTTGAACAAGAAATGCATCATGGCAATCTCAGCATTCTATCAGAATGATGCCATATGGATTTTCCACCTCCAATAAACTGTATGCTCTTTTACTTGTAACATAAATAGAGATGAACGCTTACTCTAGTGACATGAGATCTGTAGAGATCAGTCAGAGCCTTGTTTGACTGGCCAACACCTAGAACTGAGGAGAAACAGATGCCATGATGATGTACATGATCAAACATGAAAACTTATATCGGTGCAGTAATGCAGGCCCGATGTGGTTCAAATGAGCATATACCTCAGCAATATATATATATTTTTGTAATTTGGAGGACATGACAGAAAGTCCCACCTAGAACTCCAGAGGAGAATACGTCCAGGCGATGTCCCACTCCAACTCCTATGTGCTGGAACTCAGGTCCACTCACTGACAAGAAAACAGTAAGACCGTTATTGAATTCACACAAATCCAGCAACATTACGATATGGAGACCCTCACCTTTAAAATACAAGTGAACGTACTTATAGGTTGTGTAAGGGACAGGTCATGAAAGACTTGGAAGTGATTGTACAGTGAACCTGAACATACCCAGAGGGTGATGAGCCAGAGCTGGGACCGAGGCTGCAGACAAGGTGAGCTCATTGGAACCCTCAGCCACAACACTGGTGGGCTCAGCTAGGAAATGGACCCGCTGACGAGGGGCTGGAGGAGGGGCAGCATTTATCCCTTTGGAAAGAGATTGCATCATCATCGGTCCCGTCTGACTCAGTTAGTAGAGCATGGTGGTTGAAATGCCAGGGTAGTGGGTTCGATTCCCAGGGGCACCAGGACAAATATTTTTTAGGAAAATGTATGCTCTTGCTACTAAGTCGCTCTTTATAAGAGCGTCTGCTATAAATGACTAGAAATGTAATATGTAATAATAATAATAATAATAATAATATAATAATAATAATAATAATAATAATATATGCCATTTAGCAGACGCTTTTATCCAAAGCGACTTACAGTCATGTGTGCATACATTCTACGTATGGGTGGTCCCGGGAATCGAACCCACTACCCTGGCGTTACAAGCGCCATGCTCTACCAACTGTGCTACAACTGTGCTACAGAAGGACCACCTTCCTTCCTTATGTAAAATTATTATCTAATTTCCTTCAACTGCACTGCTGTGAATGAACTGGACATGTGACAGGAAATCCCTTGCTGGCATTTCTTGTCAAGTGGTAAACCCATTAGGTAACAGCAGTAGCAACTCATAACGTTACTACTAAACATTACCGGCTCTCTAAAATGTCGGGTAAGCAATACTTTCCTGTGGATATTTTGTCTCAAATTACGAGCAGCTATAGTGCAAACCGCACAGACAACAGGTAGAGTAAGCTTAAATGTAATTTTTTTCAACATTCAGGCTTGTAAGGTAACGTTACATTTACACGATTTTGCAGGCATTATTTCCAGGCTGAATATACCAATTAACTGTGTATTACAGCCTGATTAATCACTACACTGATTTTGCACTACAATTAAGCATGCAATTATCAAAATAACAACATGGAGGATTATGTTGCATTTGTAGTGCAAAAGTAAATGCTAGTGTCAGTAACGTTACAGTACCTTTGAGCAGGTTTGTCTCGATGGTATCCCGGACGAGTTTCCAGTGGACACCGGGGGGTTTGTAAATGGAAAACAATCCCTCTAGTTTATGAAACATGCGAACAGATGGCCTCGCCATGACGCTAGATCTCAACAAATATTGTCCAGCATGTGTTACCCATAAACGGTGTTAAATAACACTACACTTCGTCAAATTTCACATAAACGCAGTTCCAACCTGGAAATGTTTCACATCTCGACAATGTCAACATGTGGAACTAATGCGCACGCGTAGACGTGATTAAGATATTCCAGAACACTGCCACCTAACGAGCTGGAGTAGTTACTTCACTTGCCTTGGCCATGTTAACAAATGTTTCCTATGCCAATAAAGCCCTTGAATTGAATTGAAATGGAATTGTATTTATTTAACTTCAACCCAAATAAATAAATGTTAGAGTTAGAGTTATCAAAATAATAGAATAGAATAAAACTTTATTGTTCATTATGGCGATTAGGATTAAGAAGGTCACACATCAAATCACATTTTATTGGTCACATACACATGGTTAGTAGATGTTATTGCGAGTGTAGCGAAATGCCTGTGCTTCTAGTTCGACAGTGCAGCAATATCTAACAAGTAATCTAACAATTCCACAACAACTACCTAATAAAGGAATGGAATAAGAATATATACATCTAAATATATCGATGAGCAATGACCGAGCTGCATCGGCAAAATGCAATAGATGGTTTAAAATACAGTATATACTTTACATACAGTGGCGGTTCTAGCTTGTATGGCTCCCTTGGCGAACCCCCACTTTTGTGCCTAGCTCACAAACTAGAATCAGGACACCCACTCCGACAAGGTTAATTGATCCACAGTCCCATATGGTGACATGATATCATTGACGTGACATGCAAATGAGCGATAGAAAATTGATTGCGCAAATTTCACCATTCCAAATGTTTTTGTGCGGGCGCCCCATGCTGCCCCCGGGAAGATGCCGCCCTGGGCGGCTGCCCATGTCGCCTATACCTAAATCCTCCACTGTAAACATATGAGATGAGTAATGCAAGATATGTAAACATTATTAAAGTGACTAGTGATCCATTTATTAAAGAGAGTGTGTACAATACACTTTCAAATTTGCGGATTGGATTGAGACAAAACAAAACCAATTTTAACCATATAACCAGGTGCGCAACTTTGGCTTTAGAAGTGTAGCATCGCTACAGCAATATTTGTGCTTAGCATATATGCATGTCCTGAAAGGGGGTGTTATGGCTGTGCGCTGCTGGTGGAGAAGTCGGGTGCAGGAGAGCAGGGAGTATTGAACAAGCGCACACTTTATTATGGCAGGAGATAAAAAAATAACAGAAGAATGCAGCTTCTTAAAAAACCTCCAGGCCACAAGGCAAAAGTGCAAGGCGCGAATAATGTTCAATACAAGACACTGTAAATACCAAAATAAAGTAACTGTGCAAAAGACACAGAAACATGAAACCCAGTCTGGCGCGATAACCATGTAATACAAAACAATTTCACACAAAGACATGGAGGGGAACAGAGGACTAAATACAAGAAGTGTTATTAGGGAATGAAAACCAGGTGTGTATGGAACAAGACAAAACAAATGGAAATGTGAAAAATGGAGCGGCGATGGCTAGAAAGCCGGTGATGTCGATCGCCAAACTCCACCCGAACAAGGAGAGGGGCCGACTTCGGCGGAAGTCGTGACATGCAGACTTTGTGTTTGGAATGAATTGTAAGTTCTTGTTTCTAAGCTGCAAGGTTATTCACCAACAATTTGTTTTGTATTATTGATGTTTTTTATTTTTTATTATCCAGTCTGATAAACAGCCTACCCGACCGCTCAGAGTTTTCCGAATGGTCCTAAAGCACACAGTTGCCTCATTTTGTATCACATTCCAATTTATAAAACTGGAGGGACAAAAATGGTATTTCAGAATGTGAGGGGTACATGTCCCCCCTGTCCCCAGTGAAAGTTGCACCCCCAGATATAACTATAAACAAAAAAAAACAATTCACGCAGGTGAGCTCAGGGTCTGGCAGCAATGCCGTGCCCCCAATGTCTCTTTAATTAGAAACATTATAATAAAACACACAGAACACTCAATGCATAATTAGTACAAAAAAATATAAAGATGATACCACCTACCCTGTGTCCAGTGCTATATGTGACATTGTATCCACAAATATCAAACTGTATGCTTGTGTCAGATTGAGTCGACTCCACTAGCCTCCAGCACTAGCCTAACCATGGAGCTTCAGCGGTAATGTCCTAAGGAATTTCAGTAGCACATTACATAACATTACTGGAAGGTTGCAAAAATCTGGTAACTTTCCCCAAATTCTCAGGGTTTCCAGAAATCCCAGTTATGGATTCCCAGTTTCGCAACACTAGTTCTGTGAAACTTCAGTGGTAGTGTTCTATGAGGCTTCAGGTAATGTCCTGAGATTTGGTTATTGATACAGACTTAGTGCAAATAGTTTTTAATTATTCAAATGGGTATGAAGAAAGGAATCACCGATCACTCCATCTACAAAGCAACTTGTGTTTGTGTGTGACGTGCGTGCATTACTGAGTATGTTTGTGCAAATTATCACGTTTTCTGTAATGCCGCACAATTGAATTGAGCATAGGTATTCTGTGAACTGATCTGTAATTATTGATTATTGATAGGTTTTTTTCACACCTAAACATTATAAATACTAAATGTTAATTTATAATTGACTCTGATGGGTTGCAGTCTTTGTGTGGGAGGCACAGGCCAGAGGTAAGTTTTTGTAATGGACTAATCAGGGAGCAGAAAGTGAGTGTGGAGAAAAGACATGGGAGAGGGTGCTCACACAGGTGCTCAGAGTCCAGAGGGCCATTTGTCAAGTTACATAACATTGATATCTTCATACAACTTATATCGGAGTGTTTTCAGTGTAAAGTGAATTGTTGTCTGTGCCACCTCTGCAGTGTGCTGTCTGTGCCACCTCTGCAGTGTGCTGTCTGTGCCTCCTCTTTCACAGTGTGCTATCTGTGCCTCCTCTTTCACAGTGTGCTGTCTGTGCCCCTGCTTTCACACTGTGCTGTCTGTGCCTCCTTTACTACAGTTTGTTGTGTGGCCCATGAAGGCTGTCAAGATCACTGTCCTTGGCTCAGAAAACAAAGGTTTCATTCATCACACTGACTTCTGAAACAACATGCAAAGCTCTGCGAAGCACACTATCAACAAACAGTATTATGTGATGAAAAATTGCATATGTGAATATATCAAAACTTTCACATGTAACCCAACTCTTTTGAGAAACTACACAAACCAAACTATGGACACATGGGGAAAATGTATTAATAGTGTATTTGAAGTGGACAAGTTTTCTTTACAAAACGTTATATCCACCAACGTCAAACGTCACAACACGTTCTAAACCGCTCTGATGACAAATACTTTTTTCCTTGTCTCCACTTGTCCACGTGGCTGCTGGCTGCGCTTCGCAAACCCTGAAAATATTGTGAAGATTGACCACCATTTTGTTTTTGTAAGGACACAAAAAAACAGAGTCAGTGGGAAAAACAATTCAGGTAAATAAATACACTTTTAAAATGTTGAAAGACAATATATTATTAGCTAGTTAGATAGCTGTAGGCCAGTAGGTCACATTGTTGGCTAACTAAAATTAGCTGCTAGCTAGCTAACTGTACACGCTGTTTAGCTAAGTTAATTAAATTGTTATTCATTTTTTGCTCCTTTGTACCCCAGTATCTCCACTTGCACATTCATCTTCTGCACATATATCACTCCAGTGTTTAATTGCAATATTGTAATTATTTTGCCGCTATGGCCTATTTATTGCTTTACCTCCCGAATCTTTCCTCATTTGCACACACTGTATATAGATTTTTTTCTATTGCGTTATTGACTGTACGTTTGTTTATTCCATGTGTAACTCTGTGTTGTTGTTTGTGTCACACTGCTTTGCTTTATCCCGCCTAGGTCGCAGTTGTAAATGAGAACTTGTTCTCAACTGTCCTACCTGATTAAATTAAGATGAAATACAATTTTAAAAATGAATACAAATGTCATCAAGCTACACTCGTAGAAAAAGGTTTCCAAAAGGGTTTTTCAGCTGTCCCCATAGGATAACCATTTTTGGTTCCAGGTAGAACCATTTTTGGTTTCAGGTAGAATCCTTTTGGAACCCTCTGTGGAAAGGGTTCTTCATGAAGCCAAAAAGGGTTTTTCAAAGTGTACTGCTATGGGGACAGCCGAGTAACAGCGACACTCTTAGAAAAAAGGGTGCTAACTTCCTATTAGTTAGATATCTTGATGTAATCATTGTAAATTAAAAACACAGTCTCCAAATGCATTTGTAGATAACAGCCATGGAAAATTGGGTGAAATTGCAGATCCATCTGTCATTAAAGGGAGATTGTAGGCTACTGGATAGGGCAGGTAATTTTGTGGGAGGACATTACGTAAATATTCTCCAGTTTCAGCTCCTAGAGGGGAAATCTTTGAGGACAGAGAGATAATAGCAACATAATATAGAGTGCTCTCTAATTTGTGTATAATGAAGCCGGTTTCTTTGTGATGTTGTGAAGGCAGATAAAGAGAGAGGTCCCAATGAATGTCCCAAGAGACTAAGGATATATTCTATATGCCATGGGTTATATGTGTAGGCCTACCTATGTTAGCAAATGTTGTATACAAAAATATAGTTAAACATCACACACAATGTATAAACCTATTACAATTGGAGCAGGCCAACCCTGCTTGTGGTCTGCCGGGTGTGCAGGGTTCTGTTTCAGCCCAGCAGCTGATTTAACTTATCAAATTTAATGAGTTGATAATCAAGTGTGCATTTGCTGGGCTGGAAAAGAAGTTGGCTCACCTAGTAGATCAGGGATCAGTGGAGCAGGGTTGGCCACCACTGGTATGGAGTTTTTTTGTTCACTTGAAATTATGCTTCAGTAATTATAGTCTACTTGTTACCACTTAATTATCTATTGTTGTTTAGACTAAGATGTCTAATCTTTACATACGAGTTGGCTTATTTGTATGTATTGAAGTGATGAAGTGTTAATTCTTTGAAGTAAAGTGTTTAACCTTGTTTTAAATGTTAAACTATTATTCAAAATGAACCAATGTCTGTTGATTAATCACATATGACAATCTGCAATAAATAGGGGAGGGGGTTCTGTCTATAATGTGTCTGTGTTTATGTGTTGCATTCTCAATTGAACATTTCCTTTTTGGTTATTTGTAAGATCTCAAATCTGTTTTATTTGACTGTCACTTTCTCTCATTATGTCAGCTATGTGAATCCATTTAGCAGCTTATCATATGGCATGCATCACCAATGCAGCCATAGGCCTACAGTATGATGGCATTACTGGGCTTATGGACATCTGTCATCTGAGGCAGAGAATAGCTGAACTCACACATTGTTTACATGTTGAGCTATACACTGAGTATACAAATATTAAGAACACCTGCTCTTTACATTATATAAACTGACCAGGTAAATCCAGGTGAAAGCTATGATCCATTATTGATGTCACTTGTTAAATCCACTTCAATCAGCGTAGATGAAGGGGAGGAGACTAACAGACAGGTTCAAGAAGGATTTTTAAGGCTTGAGACAATTGAGACATGGATTGTGTACGTGTGCCATTCAGAGCATGAATGGGAAAGACAAAAAATGTAAGCACCTTTGAAAGGGGTATTGAAAACTCAATATTAGAATGGTGTTTGTAATGTTTGGTATACTCAGTGTATTTTCTCAATTTAAAATGATACCAGTAGACAATGTATATGAGGCAAACCAAATACTAGATTTTGTACATGCCCTGTAAGTGCTGACATATAAAACTGTTTAGTGTAAATCCAAGCTGTGTTATCGAGGTACTAATAAAGGAGAATTAGGCTAAAGGAGATGAGCATTACAGGTGACATTTTATGAGGTTCATTTTATTTTATTTCCTTTATTTTAGCAAAGTTTCTAGCAAAATTATTGCAGTTCCCATGAATAGAAAACCTCCCACTAATAGTACATGGCTGCTTCATGTATCACTGACTGATAAGCTTGTGTGGCTAACACAGCTAACATTTTAGGTAAAATTAAAGGTTAGCTTTACAATCGTGAGAGGATTTAAACTAGCTAGTAGCTAGCTAGTTAATTATGCCTTGGTAGCTTACAAGGTTAGCTGACCTTTCTTTAAACAAACCTCATTGTGGCTAGATACTTGTCCCTCATGCTAGCCTTTACAGCCAAATATCATTTCAGAAACGTCAACATAAAAATATTAACGTGGCCAGCTTTGTAGACCATTTCTCTCCTCTTTCATGTTTAGCTCATCTCGAAATAACAGAGAAAAATGTTTTGTCATCCGTGCTTGTTTTGTTGACATTTTAATCTTCAGTGTTGCTCCTATGGCACTAATCTGGTGAGCACCTATAGAGTACCACAGTATGAGTCATAATGCCTATCAAACCTATCGGTCAAACAAGGAAATGGTTCCAATAGTTTTTCCACCATTCATTTTTCACATAAGGGATTTTAGGAACACTTAAAATAAGGGCTGTCTTTCATGTAGGCCTACCCTGGCGTGATGTTTTGATAAGTGTAAATCTCTCTAGCAAAAAGTGACTTTTATCAATATATTCGCCTGTATTTACCACCCAAAAATGAAATTCTAATTAGCTGCTAATGTGAAGAACTACAAATGCCATCATGATCTGGATGAGTCTGACGACTTGAGGCAAAGGTAAGAATCTCTGGATTAACTATATCATATTAACAAAATGTTGTAATTAATAAACTAGCTACATTTCTTTAAATTCACAATTCTGTGAACTTTCTTGTGCAAGTTTTAAGTTGACACAATACCTGTTAGCAAACGTGTCAGCTCGAGATGACGTGCAGAAGCTTGCAGGGATTTGTAGTCTTGCATAATGTCTACTTTAATGCTAATTAGCATTTTCGAATTTGAGAGTAAATAGAGGCAAATATATTGATAAAAGTCACCTTGTCCGAGAGAAATTTACATGGTTATCAAAACGTCACGCCAGGGTAAGCCTACACAAAACACAGCCCTTATTTTAAGTGTTTCATAAATTAGCTATGGGGAAAAATTTATGGTGGAAAAACGATTGGAACCTTTTCCCTGTTTGACTGATAGGTTTTATGGGTATCATAACACCTCCACTGTGGGGCTCTATTGAGGAATGTATTGACCCTGAGGGTAGGGCTTGGTTTTAGTGGTTTCAGTAAAGATAAGAGACAGTATCTTGTTAGTGGTTTCAGTAAAGATAAGAGACAGTTTCTTGGAAACACTGTCCTGCCCTGTGTGCAAGTGCAAAGTCAAGTGTTGAACGCTCAAACATTTGTCTTTCATGGTTATTTCAAAGGCAGCATTGTCAGTATTACTTCAAGCATGAGACATCACATACTTCAAATGTCCACATATTCAATGTATTCAAATTCGTGAGTAGCTGTGAGGGCTCTAACATTACATTTCAGCCTACCACTTGAGGAAGAAAGATGACAAATTGTACAGTGTATCAGATCTTGGGAGGAAGAGAGAGAGTGTGAGTTTATTAGAGATACGTGAGGTAGGGAGGGAAAGAGAGAGCGAGAGGGTGAGTGAGAGAGACAGAGAGAGTGCGTAAGTGATAGTCAGTGAGAGCACAAGAGAAAGGGGGAGAACACCTATACTCTGGTCAGTGTAAGATCTTGCAAAACATTTCTAAGGTAACGCATCTGTTTCTAATTTGACCTGGGGGTCAGAGAGGAGAGATCACAGAGAAGAAACTTCTCTGACGGTAAGTCCAGTTGTTTTGACCATGTTGGACCATGGAGGATCAAGTGGAAAACTCCTGTCGTCATCTCATGTTTTAATAGAAGAGTTCAGGGGCTTTCTCTGTTAATGGTTGACTACTAGTCAGTCACTGCTCCTATTTGTCTTTCATGGTTATTTCAAAGGCAGCATTATCTGTTCAATACGTTAGGCAAAATTCTCTCATGTTAACATCTTTATAATAGCACTATGCAGTAAACCAAGACAAAACTATACTGTTAAGCGATATGTACATTTTGGATGTACAGACAGCATTTTAAGATCACATAATGTACAATAGTCTTTGTCAGTTCTTTACACCTTTGGAGAAGAGGAGACAGTGGCATAGGAGACAAGTGGCATAAATACATTAAACTCACAATTGCTGTGGTAAAATCTGAATCAGAATATATATATATATATATATTTTGTTCTTGCCAACTCTGTAACGAGTCTGATAAGAATCTGATAAAATAAAGCAGATACATCAGATAAAATATACATTATTTTGGGATAGACTGTGTACATTGTGCCTATTTATAGAAACTAGTACTGTTATGTTATAAATAATGTTATATTTATGAATGAAGATCGGTGACAATGTAATATTTCACATTGATGGCATGAAAAAAAACTCCAGTGTAATTTGTTTTTATAATAAAAGGATTGATTTTAGAGAGACAGTTGATTAGTTCTCAACAAATTTGCCATGTGTGTGTATGTTTGTCCGGGAGAGTGGGCTTACGTGTGTTTGGAATGAAGATGTCACTGGTAAAACAGATGTTCTCTTTTGCGATGGTGGCATAAAAACAAGACCAAAGTGTAATTTACCCTGTGTGTGTGTGTGTGTGTGTGTGTGTGTGTGTGTGTGTGTGTGTCCGGGAGAGTGGGCTTACAGTTGTGTTTGGAATGAAGATGTCAATGGGGAAACAGGTTGTGCTGGCTGCAGTGGTGGTAGTGATGGGATGCGTGGGCATCATCGCTCTAATCCTCACATTAGTTCAGCACCACTTGGTGGATCTCCCCCATCGCATGCAGGTGATGAAGAAAAACTGTTACCTGGGTTGTAACTACAGTAATTGGGGAATATTCACTCTGGGAACTCACCCATGTAAAATCCTAAAATTCACCTTAAAAATCTACGTTTTTCATGTTGAAATCATTTGACTTTGGGAACGCCGTTCCACGTGTTCCCTCCTAATTCCACCCTTGACCCGTTTGGATATCACATTTCCTTCATCATTTCCCAGACATCAATGTTACTTCACAAAGCACATACCTCACAGGATGCAACAGGGCCCCTGTCAAGCTCCCAATATGGGACAATATTCAACAATAATATGGGAAAGTAGGAACTCAAAAATGTCCCAACAATAATATGGGAAAGTAGGAACTAAAAAATGTCCCAACAATAATATGGCACTTTATGGAAATTGTATATTTATGAGATTGTCCTAGTAAGGACGAAGTACTCTTAGTTTCTCTCTCTCTCTGTTGGTATTTGACTTCTCTGTCTCTGTGTGTCCTTCAGTATGGGATGGTGTTTGATGCTGGATCCACACACACTTCTCTCTACATGTACCGTTGGCCTGGCAACAAAGAAAACAACACTGGGGTGGTGTCACAGATGCTGGTCTGTGATGTTGACGGTCAGTGCTGAGTGCTGTCAGTGAACCATGATTACTACTCTATTATTTGATCTCTTAGGGGTGAATACTATCTTCTACGTAAGGCGAATCTTCACTTAGTCATGCAATGACATTAAGGTTTAAAAATTCCAGTAACTTTCCCAAAATTCCCAGGTTTTGGAATGTAGAGGGAGTAAGCTGCAGGGGCAGCCTCCAACCTGGAGTTCCTCGTCTGGGATTTTAGTTACCGGAATTTGTCAATCAAAATTGATGTCAATGGGAGAGTAGATAGGATTTGCCCCTAGAAGGAAGAAGTTAGAATATGCCCTTAAGTCATCTTACACCTATTTTCATGGCAGCTTGATCGCAAGGGCCAAGACAAATCACCCAGTACCACCCAGTAATGGTTGTCACATAAAAAAATATACCAGTGACTCACACCCCTGTCCCCTGCTTGTCTGTAGGAGATGGCATCTCTAGCTATGCCCAGGACCCACCTGGTGCAGGGCTCAGTCTGAGGAAGTGCCTGGAAAGTGCACTGGCAGCCGTCCCTGCAAACCAGCAGAGGGAAACTCCTGTGTACCTTGGTGCTACCGCTGGCATGCGACTCTTGCAGTAAGTCAAGACAGCACAGTGTTATCTTGATAGTTTTAATCATTTTCATTTACCTCATCCCAATACTACGACTTTATGAATGAATGTGCAAGGAAAACCTCCCACTAATCTATGTGGTGACTAAAACTCTAAGAATAAAAAGGTGCTATCTAGAACCTATAACGGTTCTTCGGCTGTCCCCATAGGAGACCCTTTTTGAAGAAACATTTTGGTTCCAGGAAGATCCCTTTTGGGTTCCATGTAAAACCCTTTCCACAAAGGGCTCTACCTGGAACCACAAAGCTTTTGGAACCCTTTTGTCTGAGTGTATTTAACCTCCTGTACATTATGACTGGGTGATGTATGCTCTTTCAGGCTGCAGAACTTGGTTTTAATAATAAAGTAGCATTTATGAAATCTACTTTCATTGTCCGGTAAGAGTGGCTGAATATTTTCCTCTCCTCAGGCTACAGAATCACACCCAGTCTTATCAGGTGTTGGAGCAGGTAACCAAGGTGATCCAGGGGTATCCCTTTGACTTCCGGGGGGCACGGATCCTATCGGGGATGGAGGAAGGGGCTTACGGATGGATCACCATCAACTATCTACAAGAGAGCTTCATCAAGGTGTGTATGAGAGGTATTGACATGTTGAATGCACCAAGCTGTCTGTCTAAACTACTTGCACATAGCTTGGCCACCCATACATAGCCCACAAGACATGCCACAAGAGGTCTCTTCACAGTCCCCAAGTACAGAACAGACTATGGGAGGCGCACAGTACCACATAGAGCCATGACTACATGGAACTCTATTCCACATCAAGTAACTGACACAAGCAGTAAAATTTGATTTAAAAAACAGATTAAAAAACACCTTATGGAACAGTAGGGACTGTGAAGGAACACAAACATTGGCACAAACACATGCATACACACTCACACACATACACAATAACATACGCACTATACATACACATGGATTTAGTACTGTAGATATGTGGTAGTGGTGGAGTAGGGGCCTTAGGGCACACAGTGTGTTGTGAAATCTGTGACTGTATTGTAATGTTTTTAACATTAACATTAAACTGCCTTAATTTCGCTGGACCCCAGGAAGAGTAGCTGCTGCTTTGGCTAATGGGGATCAATAAAAAATATGAATACAAATATAGGGAACGCGCACACGCTCCCACACACACACCCGAATGGTGTCAACCTTGTTGAGGCAAAATTAACAGAGGTTTGTGGATATACAGTAGTAGTACCATTTATAACCACTGTAAAAGCTTGTTATAATGGTGAATTGCAGGTCTTTGCAACTGTCATGACATCTGCCGAAGTCGTTGCCTCTCCTTGTTCGGGCAGTGCTCGGCGTTCGACATCACCGGTCTTCTAGCCATCATTGATCCTTTTTTCATTTTCCATTGGTTTTGTCTTGTCTTCCCACACACCTGTTTTCAATCCCATTCATTACCTGTTGTGTATTTAACCCTCTGTTTCCCCTCATGTCTTTGTCAGAGATTGTTTATTGTCAGTGTAGTGTTTGTTGTATAGGTGCGCGACGGGTCTTCGTACCCATATTTTGTTTATGTTCTTTTCCTGTTTAGTGTTATGGAGCATGTTACTAGGACATTATTAAAATACTCCATTTTACACTCCGTTTGACTCTCCTGCGCCTGACTTCCCTGCCACCTATACACATATGCCTGACAGCAGCTTAACATTATAGCTAACATACAGTATTTGTTCTTCTCCTGAGCAGCACACCTTTGAGGGAGAATGGGTGAGCCCTAAAGGAAGGAAGATCTGGGGCGCCCTGGACATGGGAGGTTCTTCTACCCAGATATCCTTTACCCCCGGCCAGCCTGTACAGGACCCTGCCTCCGCCCTGGGACCCAAGCTCTATGGTTACCAATATGAGGTGTACACACACAGCTACCTGTGCTATGGCAAGGAACAGGCCATGAGGCAGCTACGGGTTCATCTACTGAAGGTACTGTGAGTAGTTGTCTGGTCACCTGTTAGATATGACTAAAAAAAAATGCAGAATGGTTTTGGGTACTGTAAAAATGCCAGGTAAACTTCCCCTACATGTGGATATAAAACCAGTTTTCAGGAATAGAAACGTGTAAACAGGCAGTAGTGTTTTGGCCTTACCCAGGCCTTCTTTAAAGCTAAGATCTGCATAAGTTGAAACAGCGCCACTGGATGCCTCAGGTGCATTTATTATTGTTTTTAGATTAAAAAAATTGTAACTGGTCAGAGGAGCATCCTGCATCGTGGTAAAAATAATCATAGTACATACTCTGCTGTTTTATTGCACGTGCAATGGTGTCCGAGGGGGAAAAACAATGTTCGTTGTTTAAAGTAGCCACTTTGTTGTTTACGCAAACAGACGTGGCAGTTTCACCACTATGGATTCCAGCTTTAAAGCACATCATAAATATCTTTGGGCCAATCTGATTACCCAAAATCTGTTTGACTGAATGCTTCTCAGTTGAGTCAGACGCATTTTGTGGCTGTTTTAAAGGGCTGTTTTTCTTTTGATTCAAGCAAACTTCCTCCTCTCTTAGATGAGTGGGTCTACCCGCCCAGTCAAGCACCCCTGCTACCACCTGGGCTACAACCTAACCCTGACTCTGGGTGACCTCTATGACTCCCCCTGCGTTGCCAGACCCGTGACCTTTGATCCGGCCTCAGAGGTCACCTTCACAGGGACCAGTGAGCCACTGCAGTGTCTCAACCAGATGAAGAACATCATGAACCTGACTGACTGCTCCCTGGCTCCTGACTGTGGCTTCAACGGGGTATACCAGCCCCCAGTCAGTGGCGACTTCTTTGTGAGTGTTCATCCTATATCTACGCAAAGCCCACTCAACTGGCACTCCAGGCAGGCTCAATCAAACACTCCAATTTGAAACATGTCTGAACTTTGTACAGTAAATATTGTCACCATCATACTGTTCCTTCTCCCTAGGCTTTCTCAACATACTATTATACCTTTGACTTCCTTGGTCTGGCTCCTCAGCCTTCTCTGGCTCAGGCTACCACAACTATAGACACATTCTGTAAAAGGACCTGGGACTCGGTGAGATATAGAGACCTCTGCTGACCTTCCACATTACCAGTACACTTCCTAAAACCGAGCGGCATCTCGTTGTTATTGGCAATCAAGCCTACTAATGTTGTGTCATCACAACGGTGGTTTGATAGAAATAGGAGACAGAGAATATTAAGGTAGCCTGTAATTAAAACATTTGAGAGGGCCCATCTCTGCAAGCAAAAAAGCCTTGTAATTTAAATACTGCATAATGGCACAGCATTTCATAAACTTTAATAGATCTAAAACAAGTGTCATTTATATTTACAATGCATTTATCCAAACAGATTAATAATTTACCTACTGTAGCTCTTATCAAGTTGTAAATTACAGTGCATGGAGAATGGTGTTAATTCTATCTGAAAAATGTATTTGATGCTTTTTCCACTTGGGACCGGCAGGTAGACTCCACATTATTCATGGTTTCCTCACACGTAAAGGTGGTGGAATTATTAGGGAAATAAGTCAAGGTCAGAATACAGCATATCTGTCTACACACCTTCATTTATTTGATCGCCACCCCCAACAAATAGAGGGTGAATAGCATGCTATTCTCACGCTTAAGTTCAAGGTCAGAATACACATAGAGAGAAAAGTGCATAAAAAGGGAATTATGTTCCATTTACGCCACTGATGAAGACAGCTTGTCTGTCGAAATGTTGGTTATTGGGTTATTCAATTATTGCATCTGATCTCCTAGAGTGTGTGGCTCTCCTTTTCTTTTTCATGTGTTTTACTCTGCAAGCCAGCACCTCACCTAAACAGGTGTGCGTTTCTTTCACCTCCATGTACACCACTTACCTCGGGTCAGAATCGGCCCCAATGTTACTGCAACTTTGTTTGTGATAATATCAATTATTTTGGCAGCTCAAGACAGAGTATAGTGAAAAGGACAAGTACCTTCGTGATTACTGTGCCTCAGCAAACTACATAATGACAGTACTACTAGACGGCTACAAGTTCAACCAGACCTGGGGAAATATATACTTCCAGAAACAGGTGTGTGCTTAACTATACACTTGTGTATTGACATATGTAAAACATCAACATCCAATTCGAAAGAGTTTGCTTCAGGACACAGAATGAAGGACATTTTACCACAGAAATCATGAAAAAAGGGGAATGTTCTTGTATGGCAGTCAATGTGAATAGCTGTGCTGCCTTAATGAAACTGTGTGTCTATCATATAAAGTCGTGGGCAAATGTTTTGAGAATGACACAAATATTAATTTTCACAAAGTCTGCTGCCTCAGTTTGCATGATGGCAATTTGCATATACTCCAGAATGTTATGAAGAGTGATCAGATTAATTGCAAAGTCCCTCTTTGCCATGCAAACGAACTGAATTCCCCAAAAATATTTCCACTGCCCTGCCACAAAAGGACCAGCTGACATGATGTCAGTGATTCTCTCGTTAACACAGGTGTGAGTGTTGACGAGGACAGGGCTGGAGATCACTCTGTCATGCTGATTGAGTTTGAATAACAGACTGCAAGCTTCAAAAGGAGGGTGGTGCTTGGAATCATTGTTCTTCCTCTGTCAACCATGGTTACCTGCAAGGAAACATGTGCCGTCATCATTTCTTTGCACAAAAAGGGCTTCACAGGCAAGGATATTGCTGCCAGTAAGATTGCACCTAAATCAACCATTTATCAGATCATCAAGAACTTCAAGGAGAGCGGTTCAATTGTTGTGAAGAAGGCTTCAGGGCGCCCAACCCAAAGTTGATTCAGCTGCGGGATCGGGGCACCACCAGTACAGAGCTTGCTCAGGAATGGCAGCAGGCAGATGTGGGTGCATCTGCACGCACAGTGAGGCGAATACTTTTGGAGGAGGGCCTGGTGTCAAGAAGGGCAGCAAAGAAGCCACTTCTCTCCAGGAAAAACATCAGGGACATACTGATATTCTGCAAAAGGTACAGGGATTGGACTGATGAGGACTGGGGTAAAGTCATTTTCTCTGATGAATCCCCTTTCCGATTGATTGGGGCATCCGGAAAAAAGCTTGTCCAGAGAAGACAAGGTGAGCACTACCATCAGTCCTTAGTCATGCCAACAGTAAAGCATCCTGAGACCATTCGTGTGTGGGGTTGCTTCTCAGCCAAGGGAGTGGGCTCACTCACAATTTTGCTTAAGAACACAGCCATGAATAAAGAATGGTACCAACACATCCTCCGAGAGCAACTTCTCCCAACCACCCAGGAACAGTTTGATGACGAACAATGCCTTTTCCAGCATGATGGAGCACCTTGCCATAAGGCAAAAATGATAACTAAGTGGCTCGGGGAACAAAACACTGATATTTTGGGTCCATGGCCAGGAAACTCCCCATTGAGAACTTGTGGTCAATACTCAAGAGGCGGATGGACAAACAAAAACCCACAAATTCTGACAAACTCCAAGCATTGATTATGCAAGAATGGGCTGCCATCAGTTGGGATGTGGCCCAGAAGTTAATTGACAGCATACAGCATGCCAGGGCGTATTGCAGAGGTCTTGAAAAAGAAGGGTCAACACTGCAAATATTGACTCTTTGCATCAACTTCATGTAATTGTCAATAAAAGCCTTTGACACTTATGAAATGCTAATAATTATACTTCAATATTCCATAGTAACAAAATATCTAAAGACACTGAAGCAGCAAACTTTGTGGAAATTAATATTTGTGTCATTTTCAAAACTTTTAGCCACGACTGTACATGCATATAAACTCAGCAAAAAAATAAACGTCCTCTCACTGTCAACTGCGTTTATTTTCATCAAAATTAACACATGTAAATATTTGTATGAACATAACAAGATTCAACAACTCAGACTTAAACTGAACAAGTTCCACAGACATGTGACTAACAGAAATGGAATAATGTGTCCCTGAACAAAAGGGGGGGTTAAAATAGTAACCGTCAGTATCTGGTGTGGCCACCAGCTGCATTAAAAGCTGCAGTGCATCTCCTCCTCATGGACTGCACCAGATTTGGCAGTTCTTACTGTGAAATGTTACCCCACTCTTCCACCAAGGCACATGCAAGTTCCCGGACATTTCTGGGAGGAATGGCCCTAGCCCTCACCCTCCGATCCAACAGGTTCCAGACCTGCTCAATGAGATTGAGATCCGGGCTCTTCACTGACCATGGCAGAACACTGACATTCCTGTCTTGCAGGAAATCACGCACAGAACGAGCAGTATGGCTGGTGGCATTGTCATGCTGGAGGGTCATGTCAGGATGAGCCTCCAGGAAGGGTACCACATGAGGAAGGATGTCTTCCCTGTAACGCACCTCGTTGAGATTCCCTGCAATGACAACAAGATCAGTCCGATGATGCTGTGACACACCACCCCAGACCATGACGGACCCTCCACCTCTAAATCGATCCCGCTCCAGACTACAGGCCTCGGTGTAACGCTCATTCCTTCTACGATAAACGTGAATCCGACCATCACCGCTGTTGAGACAAAACCATGACTCAACAGAGAAGAGCACTTTTTTACAGTCCTGTCTGGTCCAGCAACGGTGGGTTCATGCCCATAGGCGACGTTGTTGCCGGTGATGTCTGGTGAGGACCTGCCTTACAACAGGCCTACAAGTCCTCAGTCCAGCCTCTCTCGGCCTATTACGGACAGTCTGAGCACTGATGGAGGGATTCTGCATTCCTGGTGTAACTCGGGCAGTTGTTGTTGCCATCCTGTACCTGTCCCGCAGGTGTGATGTTCGGATGTACCATTCCTGTGCAGGTGTTGTTACACGTGGTCTGCCACCGCGAGGACGATCAGCTGTCCATCCTGTAACTCTGTAGCGCTGTCTTAGGCGTCTCACAGTATGGACATTGCAATTTATTGCCCTGGCCACACCTGCAGTCCTCATGCCTCCTTGCAGCATGCCTAAGGCACGTTCATGCAAATGAGCAGGGACCCTGGGAGTCAGTAGAAAGACCTCTTTAGTGTCCTAAGTTTTCATAACTGTGACCTTAATTGCCTAACGTTTGTTAGTGTCTTAACGACCATTCCACAGGTGCATGTTTATTACTTGTTTCTGGTTCATTGAACAAGCAGTGTTTAAACCCTTTTACAATAAAGATCTGTGAAGTTAATTGGAATTTTACAAATGATCTTTGAAACACAGGGTCCTGAAAAAGGGACGTTTCTGTTTTGCTCAGTTTATGTTTATATACATCACTGTCTATCAGGTGGCAGATACAGACATCAACTGGACGCTGGGCTACATGTTGAACCTGACCAACCTGATCCCTTCAGAGCGCCCCCTGGTTGTGACAGGTGTGCAGTGTGGCCAGTGGGCAGCAGATGTCTTCTTCATAGCGTTTGCTGTGTTCCTCAGCCTGTTGGTGCTAGCCATACTGTTGCTCTGGAACCCATGAGGCAACACAACAATCGATGCAATCACACTCTGAACGTCTCTGACTTCTAGTCTCTTCTAGTCCATACAGATTAGGTACAATGTGATAATAGCAGTGAGTCAATAAGATCGACGGATCGGATGAGCGTGGCAGCTCCTGGAACTCACATTAATAGTTAAAGAAATAATTAGTAATATTTTCTGTCAATATGACTGGAATTATGGAGGTAATTGAATGTATTATGTATTTATTAGGCTTGTATAAACTGCATAGGTGGATGTTTTCAAGCAAAAGGAAACCCAACAGTAATATGACACTAACTGTAAATAAATAGTGTTGCTATGAATATATATCTCTTCATAATCTAATAAATACATTTTTTCCCCCACAAACAGTGTTTGAAAGAAGTAGAAAAGGGAGAATCATCTCAAGCTTTACATTACTACCACTACAGTATATGCTTTGGCATGCACTGACACATGTTTTTAACATTTAAATCTGCTATATTACATATAGAACATTTAGAAATAAAAATACTATCATAAGGGGCTATAGGGCACAAATGCATGTGTGTGTGCGTACGTGGGTGCGTACGTGTGTGCGTGTATGTGCTGCAGACTATGACATGTACCAATCTTCTCCACCTTAATCAGCAACAGCCTGATTTCTTCATTGGCGGTTCTTTCTGCAACACCAAGCTTCCCTCTTCTTGTCTTGTCTGCTCACCCAGCTGCTTTAGCATCCTTGAAGCAACAACACACCAAATCAATGTTTGAATATTCACAGAACAGAATCCTCTTCCACTTGCAGATAATGACAATACGCAGCCAAATCCAGACGACACACAACAACACAAACAAACAATAGCTTTTACTGTACTTGGAAGACCTGTCGGCATGTCTTACCTTGCCAGAGTTTCCATAGACAGAGTCACATTGTCACCTGTTGCAGCACTACACTCCATAAAGTGCATGTCGTACCCCTTTAAGAGTGAGGGCAAGTATCATCAATAAAAGTATTATTTGTATTTATTATGAATGATCTCAATCCTGCTTTGCTACCACTGTCAATTTCAGCACCAGCTACAGAAGTGTAAAATAATCATATCACCTGTAAATCCTACTGTCCAGTCGCCCACATTCTGGCTGTTAAAGTTACAGTAACGTCAACATACCTTTGCAAGGTTCTCCCCTTCATGAGTCTGAACCTCTCGATCTAGTTCAGCACAATCAGTCTTGTTCCCAAGGAGTATAACGATGACATCATCTGGAGCCCCCTCCTACAAAATACAAAAGGTTATGACAGTACAATAGATACCAGTGGAAGAACTGTGAATCCTGCAAACAATTGTTTGTGTTGTTACATAGTTGTTCTTTGATTATAATATTAAAGGCATGATTTAAATGCCCCCTACCTGAATGCAATTGACCCAGTAGCAGATGTCACAGAAGCTCTGAGAGGAGGTGATGTCATACATCAGCATTAGACCCTGGGCTTTGTGGAACACTTGTCTGGTGATGCTGTGGAATCTGGGGAGTAGAGCGTAACAATAGTATAAAATGTATGTAATTATATACTAACAAATAAAACACACACATGGAGGGTTCAAATTAGGACAGAGGAACAGATTCTGTATCGATGCATTACATATAATGAACTTTTGTGATGAACTTAGGTTAGAGACCCACCTTTCCTGACCTGCAGTATCCCATAACTGTAGAGTCACTGGGCTGCCATCCACTGTCACAGACTGTATACAGGTATCAATACCTGCTCAGATGATAAGCACACAAACAAACAAACATGAAACCAGACATGAATGAGTAATATGAATAATGTACAGTAATACCATGGTGTGTTCATTTCTTCGCATGACATGAAAGGGCATGATGCCAAACATACAACAAGGATGATGATACTCACCAATGGTTGCATCGTGGTGCAGACAGAACTCTCCACTTTGGAAACGCCTCATGAAGGAGGTTTTGCCCACACTGCTGTTTCCAACCATCACCACGTTGTAGGGGTTTGAACTAGAGCCAGAGCTTCCGAAGGTACCTGGAGGGGGATCAAAGAGACTGGTCTATTACAGTTGATATCACTTCTCTGATCTCACTCAAACCTAACTTGACTTATTCCTTTGGCTACAAGTGGAGAGCAAAGGGCCTCAACAGTGCACATCCAGCAGTTAATTCCAGGTGATTCCTGCCTGGTGGGCTTACTTACTTACACAAGACAAACCTTTCCATCCCACTTGTACATCCTCACTGTTGCTATTCGATACTTACCCGGTGGCTTCTCCACACGCTCTGCCTTTTCTTGACCTCTTTTATTCCCAGGGCCTGGCTGTGGAGCTGGAGCCACTGGTCCAGACCCTTTTCCACTCAAAACCGTGCTTGAGGCAACCACCTTAGACAAATAGAAAACATCATCTCACACAAAGGACAGGATATGATCATCTCTTCAAAATGAAATGTGAAATATCGTTGTGTGTTCAAAATTCTATATACTGTCTGGTATACACACTATGTAAAACATTTAAAAGTAACAAATCAGATGTTTAACATATTTTGAAATGTTAGGGCCAAATTCAGATTTACAGTATATGAACCATTTCAGTTGTGACATCACTGCAGCTCTTTATCATAAAATGTTGAATACTCAAATATCCTCAAGAACTCAGGGTGTTTGTACACATCAAGAATGCTATGAGTTCAATAAAATAAGTGAAGCCATTTGTAAGGAAAGCCAAAGTACCTCTATGAGTATTGTCTCCTTCTCTGTGCTCTGTATCTCCTGTTGGTCCTCCAGACTGACAGCTTCAGCCCTGCGCTCCTCTTGAAATCTTTCCAAAACAGCATTGACTTCTGGATTTCCAATGGTTTCCGCTCTGACCTTTGCCTCTCTTATATGTTCTCCTGTCTCCTGCTTCTCATCCTCTACGTGGAGTCCTCCCTGTGTCCAATGAGTAAAGCCCATCTTTCTTCTCTTCCCTGTAGCTTTGGATTCACCAACATCCTCGTGAGATTGGGAACTCAGAGACAGAGATGATTTCGAAGGAAGACTGGGGCTATTACTTTGTGTTAACAGACATTGTTCCATGTCAGCTGTTTGGGTATGTTGAATAGCAGAGATGTAAGGGTCTATACAAACCATGTCACCTGACTCTTGAACATCTACTGTAAGAGCAGCTGTGTCAGTTTGGCTGCTCTCGCTCTCCATGACTGTATTCTCTTCAACTTCTATCTGCTCCACCTCTCTAACTTTTTCTGTTGAAATCAGTGTGTCTTCAGTCAAGTGGGACTCAAGATTAGGAACATCAGGGTTGTGAAGAGTTTCCCTAATCTCAGAGAAATCTGATTGACGTAGAAGCATGAGTTTTGCTGTCATTGCATGATTTATAATTGATTGGCTCTCACTTTCTATATTGTCAGCCTCTATGTTTTTTCCCTCTTGATTTGAAGTACTGAATGAACAGCTGAGGTCAGTCAGGACAGTCTCCTCATTTCTCTCTTCTCCTTGATTCTTCTCATTACCAGCTCCATCCTTAGATTCCATCAACATTTCAAACTCCATGCAAGAACCTTCCTCTGCATCCATGTGTTCTCTCTTGTCTTCTATCTCTGTGCTTTCTATTTCCACTTCTTGTTTCTCCTCTGTGTCCTCCTCTTCTCTTTGTACAACTCTAGGATGCCTACGAGTCGACCCCATCTTTCTCCTCCTGATTGGAGAAGGACTCTGATTGGAGTTGATGTTTGCTGCATTATCACCTTGGTCCTGAACACTCTGCAGTAAGAGTGAATTGGGAAAAGAGTTATGGCTTTCATCCAAGTATGGAGTTTGGTTGAGTTGACTAGCAGAGATATTGGGATCAGTGCTCAAAGCCTCATCTGTTTGGCAGGGCTCTGTTGTGAGAGTTCTATCATCATACGTCATTTGGCTACTGACACTCACTTCATTTACAAGCGGCACATGATCACTCATTTCCTCCTCGCTGAGTAACATGACCTCTGATGTGTCCAGTCCCCTGTGGTATTGGGGTCAGTGTTTGCATCCTCCTCATTCCCTGAATACTATGCGGTAATAATGGTTTGAGAAAGGGGTTAGTGATTTCCATACATGGAGTTTGGATGAGTTGACTAGGAGAGATTTTGGGATCAGTGCTGAAAGTGTCATCTGACTCCAGTGTAAGAGCACAATCATATGCTATTTGGCTACACTTGATCACTTCAGAATTATTCACAAGCAGTGTGAAATCACTAACTTCTTCCTCCCTGAGTAAAGTGTCTCCTGATTGGTTCAGTCCAACACTGAAGGGCTCTATTGGGTCAACTATGTGGGCCATGCTTGCTTCATTGTTGCTCTCAGTTTCTGTATTTACAGAGTCTACAGTGAATCTGTTACCTTTCTCTTGGTTATATAATTGATCTGCAATACCAAATGAATCGATGTATTGATCAAAAGGGGTGGGTTCAATCAGACTTTCTTCTTCCATTCCTATCTTCTCCTCATCTGCTCCATGCTCCGGTTCCAATAACATCAGAGACTCTTCCGATGTTTCAACACCAGATCCTTCCACTGTTCCCATGTCTCTTTCCAACCCCCTTCCTGTCTCTCCTATGTTTTCTGTGTCTTCCTCTGTTTGGAAATTCTCCATCTGCTCTCCTTCTTTCTCGTCTACACTGGCGCTATCTTTAGGCTCCATAGATATTTCAAACTCAGTCTCTTCGATGCCAAACATTTCTTCTTTTCCCAAAATGACCTCTTCTCCCTCATCATAAAGGTAACGATATCCATGCATCTTACTCTCTCCATCTTCTTCCTCCTCATGTATACCTCTATGATTCCTGCGAGTTGAACCCATCTTTCTTCTCCTGGATTCTGATTGAGCACTTTTGTCATGACCCAAAGAGCTGTCTGAGGGGTTGATTGTAAAAAGCAGGTCATATCCTCACTTTGTTCAGGTTCAAAGCTTTCTACATGGTCTGGTTGTCTAAAATGAGTTATATTTGCCATTACTATGTTTTCCTCAACTATCAGATCAACAAAGTCATCATCTTCATCTCTTTGGTGCAACGTTTCCTGATTGCCTGGACCAGTAGAGTTCATATCATCTTGCAATTCTGACTCATTTACAACAGGTTCAAGTTTCTCTTCACCTTCTCCTCTTTGGAGGATTATTGTGCTATTGAATGACTCAAACTCTTCTTTGTTGGTTAAAGTGTCTGACTCAAGGGATTGATCTAATGACTGTCTAGAGCTGAGAAATGTGGAGGACTCCACCTCGGCATGCTCACTTTCCTGCCTCCTCTCTTCCTCTTTCTTCAACTCCTCTGTTGTGGGTTCAGCAGCGAATCCATGAACAACTTGCAACGCAAGGTCTAGGGGCAGATGCAAGAGTGATTCAGTTCCAAGAGTATCTTGAAGCAATTCACTGCTATAACTAACTACAGCTTCACTACTAGGTTCAATATCCTCACCAACTTCCTCTTTCCATCTGTCATCCGGTTGGTCGAGTGTGTTAGAAGCAAACAAAAGACACTCAGTGTCCGTTTCACTTTCCTTTGGACCCAGGAGCTCTTCTGTGTTGCTGTAGGACCAGGATTCCACAACTGCAATGGATGCCTGAAGTTGTTGGGATTTTTCTGTGTCTCCAGTTTTGGCGTCTTGTTTCTCCCCAATGTCTGTCTCTGCTTGTTTACCTTTATTCCGACGAGTAGAGCCCCTTTTCCTTCTCTTCTTTGCAGTGTCAGGTGATTCCAGCAGATATGGGTTTTCAGTTTGAGACATATTTAATTCTGTGAGGTCATTTAATGAGGGATTATTGTCTTCCAGGTATTGTGATGTTATATATGGCTCTATACAAACCATGTCACATGACTCTTGGGCCTCTACTGTAAGAGCTGCTGTGTCAGAGGGAGTTTGGTTGCTCTCGCTCTCTGCAACTATTTTCACTTCTACTTCTATCTCCTCTGCCTCTCTTACTTTTTCTGTATGTTCTACAAGCTCAGACCTTTCGATGCCAGATTCTTCTTCTAGTACTATGTTGACCTCTCCCTCCACTACTATGATCGCTGGGTCTCCCATCGCCTGCTCCTCTGTCACTTTTTCTAGAAGTTCCTCAAGCTCTACAAGCTCAGTCTTTTCTATGCTAGAATCCATTTCTGCTGTTGTAATGACATCTCCCACCTCTCCTATAACATCTGTGTCTTCTTCTTTCTCCTCCTCCTGTCCCTGCTCTCTTCTCTCCTCTCCTTTTCTACCTGGAGTGTAGGATTCTACCTCTGCTGTTTCCTCTGGAACAAGAGAACTCTGCAGTGAGCGTGGATCTGGAGGGGAGTCAGTGTTTCCTCTTGATTCATCAAGTGTTTCCTCCAATGATGTTCCTTTGTGTTGCAAACCAGTGATGGCAGGATTTGAGTTCAGTGTGTCATCGGTCAGGTAGGAGTCATATGACTCTATAGTAGGAACATCAGGGTAAGTATTGGGAAGAGTTTGACTAATCTGAGTCAACTCTACTTCAAGTAGAAGCAAGCGTTTTGTTGCCATTGATTCCTTTATAATTGATTGGCTCTCACTTTCTATATTGTCAGTCTCTATGTTTCTTCCCTCTTGATTTGAAGTACTGAATGAACAGCTGAGGTCAGTCAGGACAGTCTCCGCATTTCTCTCTTCTCCTTCATTCTTCTCATTACCAGCTCCATCCTTAGATTCCATCAACATTTCAAACTCCATGCAAGAACCTTCCACTGCATCCATGTTTTCTCTCTTGTCTTTTATCTCTGTGCTTTCTATTTCCCCTTCTTGTTTCTCCTCTGTGTCCTCCTTTTCTCTTTGTATACCTCTAGGATGCCTACGAGTCGACCCCATCTTTCTCCTCCTGATTGGAGAAGGACTCTGATTGAGTTGATGTTTGCTGCGTTATCACCTTGGTCCTGAACACTCTGCAGTAAGAGTGAATTGGGAAAAGAGTTATGGCTTTCATCCAAGTATGGAGTTTGGTTGAGTTGACGAGCAGAGATATTGGGATCAGTGCTCAAAGCCTCATCTGTTTGGCAGGGCTCTGTTGTGAGAGTTCTATCATCATACGTCATTTGGCTACTGACACTCACTTCATTTACAAGCGGCACATGATCACTCATTTCCTCCTCGCTGAGTAACATGACCTCTGATGTGTCCAGTCCCCCTGTGGTATTGGGGTCAGTGTTTGCATCCTCCTCATTCCCCTGAATACTATGTGGTAATAATGGTTTGAGAAAGGGGTTAGTGATTTCCATACATGGAGTTTGGATGAGTTGACTAGGAGAGATTTTGGGATCAGTGCTGAAAGTGTCATCTGACTCTAGTGTAAGAGCACAATCATATGCTATTTGGCTACACTTGATCACTTCAGAATTATTCACAAGCAGTGTGAAATCACTAACTTCTTCCTCCCTGAGTAAAGTGTCTCCTGATTGGTCCAGTCCAACACAGAAGGGCTCTATTGGGTCAACTATGTGGGCCATGCTTGCTTCATTGTTGCTCTCAGTTTCTGTATTTACAGAGTCTACAGTGAATCTGTTACCTTTCTCTTGGTTATATAATTGATCTGCAATACCAAATGAATCGATGTATTGATCAAAAGGGGTGGGTTCAATCAGACTTTCTTCTTCCATTCCTTTCTTCTCCTCATCTGCTCCATGCTCCGGTTCCAATAATATCAGAGACTCTTCCGATGTTTCAACACCAGATCCTTCCACTGTTCCCATGTCCTTTCCAACCCCCTTCCTGTCTCTCCTATGTTTTCTGTGTCTTCCTCTGTTTGGAAATTCTCCATCTGCTCTCCTTCTTTCTCGTCTACACTGGCGCTATCTTTAGGCTCCATAGATATTTCAAACTCAGTCTCTTCGATGCCAAACATTTCTTCTTTTCCCAAATGACCTCTTCTCCCTCATCATAAAGGTAACGATATCCATGCATCTTACTCTCTCCATCTTCTTCCTCCTCATGTATACCTCTATGATTCCTGCGAGTTGAACCCATCTTTCTTCTCCTGGATTCTGATTGAGCACTTTTGTCATGACCCAAAGAGCTGTCTGAGGGGGTTGATTGTAAAAAGCAGGTCATATCCTCACTTTGTTCAGGTTCAAAGCTTTCTACATGGTCTGGTTGTCTAAAATGAGTTATATTTGCCATTACTATGTTTTCCTCAACTATCAGATCAACAAAGTCATCATCTTCATCTCTTTGGTGCAACGTTTCCTGATTGCCTGGACCAGTAGAGTTCATATCATCTTGCAATTCTGACTCATTTACAACAGGTTCAAGTTTCTCTTCACCTTCTCCTCTTTGGAGGATTATTGTGCTATTGAATGACTCAAACTCTTCTTTGTTGGTTAAAGTGTCTGACTCAAGGGATTGATCTAATGACTGTCTAGAGCTGAGAAATGTGGAGGACTCCACCTCGGCATGCTCACTTTCCTGCCTCCTCTCTTCCTCTTTCTTCAACTCCTCTGTTGTGGGTTCAGCAGCGAATCCATGAACAACTTGCAACGCAAGGTCTAGGGGCAGATGCAAGAGTGATTCAGTTCCAAGAGTATCTTGAAGCAATTCACTGCTATAACTAACTACAGCTTCACTACTAGGTTCAATATCCTCACCAACTTCCTCTTTCCATCTGTCATCCGGTTGGTTAGAAGCAAACAAAAGACACTCAGTGTCCGTTTCACTTTCCTTTGGACCCAGGAGCTCTTCTGTGTTGCTGTAGGACCAGGATTCCACAACTGCAATGGATGCCTGAAGTTGTTGGGATTTTTCTGTGTCTCCAGTTTTGGCGTCTTGTTTCTCCCCAATGTCTGTCTCTGCTTGTTTACCTTTATTCCGACGAGTAGAGCCCCTTTTCCTTCTCTTCTTTGCAGTGTCAGGTGATTCCAGCAGATATGGGTTTTCAGTTTGAGACATATTTAATTCTGTGAGGTCATTTAATGAGGGATTATTGTCTTCCAGGTATTGTGATGTTATATATGGCTCTATACAAACCATGTCACATGACTCTTGGGCCTCTACTGTAAGAGCTGCTGTGTCAGAGGGAGTTTGGTTGCTCTCGCTCTCTGCGACTATTTTCACTTCTACTTCTATCTCCTCCGCCTCTCTTACTTTTTCTGTATGTTCTACAAGCTCAGACCTTTCGATGCCAGATTCTTCTTCTAGTACTATGTTGACCTCTCCCTCCACTACTATGATCGCTGGGTCTCCCATCGCCTGCTCCTCTGTCACTTTTTCTAGAAGTTCCTCAAGCTCTACAAGCTCAGTCTTTTCTATGCTAGAATCCATTTCTGCTGTTGTAATGACATCTCCCACCTCTCCTATAACATCTGTGTCTTCTTCTTTCTCCTCCTCCTGTCCCTGCTCTCTTCTCTCCTCTCCTTTTCTACCTGGAGTGTAGGATTCTACCTCTGCTGTTTCCTCTGGAACAAGAGAACTCTGCAGTGAGCGTGGATCTGGAGGGAGTCAGTGTTTCCTCTTGATTCATCAAGTGTTTCCTCCAATGATGTTCCTTTGTGTTGCAAACCAGTGATGGCAGGATTTGAGTTCAGTGTGTCATCGGTCAGGTAGGAGTCATATGACTCTATAGTAGGAACATCAGGGTAAGTATTGGGAAGAGTTTGACTAATCTGAGTCAACTCTACTTCAAGTAGAAGCAAGCGTTTTGTTGCCATTGATTCCTTTATAATTGATTGGCTCTCACTTTCTATATTGTCAGTCTCTATGTTTCTTCCCTCTTGATTTGAAGTACTGAATGAACAGCTGAGGTCAGTCAGGACAGTCTCCGCATTTCTCTCTTCTCCTTCATTCTTCTCATTACCAGCTCCATCCTTAGATTCCATCAACATTTCAAACTCCATGCAAGAACCTTCCACTGCATCCATGTTTTCTCTCTTGTCTTTTATCTCTGTGCTTTCTATTTCCCCTTCTTGTTTCTCCTCTGTGTCCTCCTTTTCTCTTTGTATACCTCTAGGATGCCTACGAGTCGACCCCATCTTTCTCCTCCTGATTGGAGAAGGACTCTGATTGGAGTTGATGTTTGCTGCGTTATCACCTTGGTCCTGAACACTCTGCAGTAAGAGTGAATTGGGAAAAGAGTTATGGCTTTCATCCAAGTATGGAGTTTGGTTGAGTTGACGAGCAGAGATATTGGGATCAGTGCTCAAAGCCTCATCTGTTTGGCAGGGCTCTGTTGTGAGAGTTCTATCATCATACGTCATTTGGCTACTGACACTCACTTCATTTACAAGCGGCACATGATCACTCATTTCCTCCTCGCTGAGTAACATGATCTCTGATGTGTCCAGTCCCCCTGTGGTATTGGGGTCAGTGTTTGCATCCTCCTCATTCCCCTGAATACTATGCGGTAATAATGGTTTGAGAAAGGGGTTAGTGATTTCCATACATGGAGTTTGGATGAGTTGACTAGGAGAGATTTTGGGATCAGTGCTGAAAGTGTCATCTGACTCTAGTGTAAGAGCACAATCATATGCTATTTGGCTACACTTGATCACTTCAGAATTATTCACAAGCAGTGTGAAATCACTAACTTCTTCCTCCCTGAGTAAAGTGTCTCCTGATTGGTCCAGTCCAACACAGAAGGGCTCTATTGGGTCAACTATGTGGGCCATGCTTGCTTCATTGTTGCTCTCAGTTTCTGTATTTACAGAGTCTACAGTGAATCTGTTACCTTTCTCTTGGTTATATAATTGATCTGCAATACCAAATGAATCGATGTATTGATCAAAAGGGGTGGGTTCAATCAGACTTTCTTCTTCCATTCCTTTCTTCTCCTCATCTGCTCCATGCTCCGGTTCCAATAATATCAGAGACTCTTCCGATGTTTCAACACCAGATCCTTCCACTGTTCCCATGTCCCTTTCCAACCCCCTTCCTGTCTCTCCTATGTTTTCTGTGTCTTCCTCTGTTTGGAAATTCTCCATCTGCTCTCCTTCTTTCTCGTCTACACTGGCGCTATCTTTAGGCTCCATAGATATTTCAAACTCAGTCTCTTCGATGCCAAACATTTCTTCTTTTCCCAATATGACCTCTTCTCCCTCATCATAAAGGTAACGATATCCATGCATCTTACTCTCTCCATCTTCTTCCTCCTCATGTATACCTCTATGATTCCTGCGAGTTGAACCCATCTTTCTTCTCCTGGATTCTGATTGAGCACTTTTGTCATGACCCAAAGAGCTGTCTGAGGGGGTTGATTGTAAAAAGCAGGTCATATCCTCACTTTGTTCAGGTTCAAAGCTTTCTACATGGTCTGGTTGTCTAAAATGAGTTATATTTGCCATTACTATGTTTTCCTCAACTATCAGATCAACAAAGTCATCATCTTCATCTCTTTGGTGCAACGTTTCCTGATTGCCTGGACCAGTAGAGTTCATATCATCTTGCAATTCTGACTCATTTACAACAGGTTCAAGTTTCTCTTCACCTTCTCCTCTTTGGAGGATTATTGTGCTATTGAATGACTCAAACTCTTCTTTGTTGGTTAAAGTGTCTGACTCAAGGGATTGATCTAATGACTGTCTAGAGCTGAGAAATGTGGAGGACTCCACCTCGGCATGCTCACTTTCCTGCCTCCTCTCTTCCTCTTTCTTCAACTCCTCTGTTGTGGGTTCAGCAGCGAATCCATGAACAACTTGCAACGCAAGGTCTAGGGGCAGATGCAAGAGTGATTCAGTTCCAAGAATATCTTGAAGCAATTCACTGCTATAACTAACTACAGCTTCACTACTAGGTTCAATATCCTCACCAACTTCCTCTTTCCATCTGTCATCCGGTTGGTCGAGTGTGTTAGAAGCAAACAAAAGACACTCAGTGTCCGTTTCACTTTCCTTTGGACCCAGGAGTTCTTCTGTGTTGCTGTAGGACCAGGATTCCACAACTGCAATGGATGCCTGAAGTTGTTGGGATTTTTCTGTGTCTCCAGTTTTGGCGTCTTGTTTCTCCCCAATGTCTGTCTCTGCTTGTTTACCTTTATTCCGACGAGTAGAACCCCTTTTCCTTCTCTTCTTTGCAGTGTCAGGTGATTCCAGCAGATATGGGTTTTCAGTTTGAGACATATTTAATTCTGTGAGGTCATTTAATGAGGGATTATTGTCTTCCAGGTATTGTGATGTTATATATGGCTCTATACAAACCATGTCACATGACTCTTGGGCCTCTACTGTAAGAGCTGCTGTGTCAGAGGGAGTTTGGTTGCTCTCGCTCTCTGCGACTATTTTCACTTCTACTTCTATCTCCTCTGCCTCTCTAACTTTTTCTGTATGTTCTACAAGCTCAGACCTTTCGATGCCAGATTCTCCTTCTACTACTATGTTGACCTCTCCCTCCACTACTATGATCGCTGGGTCTCCCATCGCCTGCTCCTCTGTCACTTTTTCTAGAAGTTCCTCAAGCTCTACAAGCTCAGTCTTTTCTATGCTAGAATCCATTTCTGCTGTTGTAATGACATCTCCCACCTCTCCTATAACATCTGTGTCTTCTTCTTTCTCCTCCTCCTGTCCCTGCTCTCTTCTCTCCTCTCCTTTTCTACCTGGAGTGTAGGATTCTACCTCTGCTGTTTCCTCTGGAACAAGAGAACTCTGCAGTGAGCGTGGATCTGGGGGAGTCAGTGTTTCCTCTTGATTCATCAAGTGTTTCCTCCAATGATGTTCCTTTGTGTTGCAAACCAGTGATGGCAGGATTTGAGTTCAGTGTGTCATCGGTCAGGTAGGAGTCATATGACTCTTTAGTAGGAACATCAGGGTAAGTATTGGGAAGAGTTTGACTAATCTGAGTCAACTCTACTTCAAGTAGAAGCAAGCGTTTTGTTGCCATTGATTCCTTTATAATTGATTTGCTCTCACTTTCTATATTGTCAGTCTCTATGTTTCTTCCCTCTTGATTTGAAGTACTGAATGAACAGCTGAGGTCAGTCAGGACAGTCTCCGCATTTCTCTCTTCTCCTTCATTCTTCTCATTACCAGCTCCATCCTTAGATTCCATCAACATTTCAAACTCCATGCAAGAACCTTCCACTGCATCCATGTTTTCTCTCTTGTCTTTTATCTCTGTGCTTTCTATTTCCACTTCTTGTTTCTCCTCTGTGTCCTCCTTTTCTCTTTGTATACCTCTAGGATGCCTACGAGTCGACCCCATCTTTCTCCTCCTGATTGGAGAAGGACTCTGATTGGAGTTGATGTGTGCTGCGTTATCACCTTGGTCCTGAACACTCTGCAGTAAGAGTGAATTGGGAAAAGAGTTATGGCTTTCATCCAAGTATGGAGTTTGGTTGAGTTGACTAGCAGAGATATTGGGATCAGTGCTCAAAGCCTCATCTGTTTGGCAGGGCTCTGTTGTGAGAGTTCTATCATCATACGTCATTTGGCTACTGACACTCACTTCATTTACAAGCGGCACATGATCACTCATTTCCTCCTCACTGAGTAACATGACCTCTGATGTGTCCAGTCCCCCTGTGGTATTGGGGTCAGTGTTTGCATCCTCCTCATTCCCCTGAATACTATGCGGTAATAATGGTTTGAGAAAGGGGTTAGTGATTTCCATACATGGAGTTTGGATGAGTTGACTAGGAGAGATTTTGGGATCAGTGCTGAAAGTGTCATCTGACTCCAGTGTAAGAGCACAATCATATGCTATTTGGCTACACTTGATCACTTCAGAATTATTCACAAGCAGTGTGAAATCACTAACTTCTTCCTCCCTGAGTAAAGTGTCTCCTGATTGGTCCAGTCCAACACTGAAGGGCTCTATTGGGTCAACTATGTGGGCCATGCTTGCTTCATTGTTGCTCTCAGTTTCTGTATTTACAGAGTCTACAGTGAATCTGTTACCTTTCTCTTGGTTATATAATTGATCTGCAATACCAAATGAATCGATGTATTGATCAAAAGGGGTGGGTTCAATCAGACTTTCTTCTTCCATTCCTTTCTTCTCCTCATCTGCTCCATGCTCCGGTTCCAATAACATCAGAGACTCTTCCGATGTTTCAACACCAGATCCTTCCACTGTTCCCATGTCTCTTTCCAACCCCCTTCCTGTCTCTCCTATGTTTTCTGTGTCTTCCTCTGTTTGGAAATTCTCCATCTGCTCTCCTTCTTTCTCGTCTACACTGGCGCTATCTTTAGGCTCCATAGATATTTCAAACTCAGTCTCTTCGATGCCAAACATTTCTTCTTTTCCCAAAATGACCTCTTCTCCCTCATCATAAAGGTAACGATATCCATGCATCTTACTCTCTCCATCTTCTTCCTCCTCATGTATACCTCTATGATTCCTGCGAGTTGAACCCATCTTTCTTCTCCTGGATTCTGATTGAGCACTTTTGTCATGACCCAAAGAGCTGTCTGAGGGGGTTGATTGTAAAAAGCAGGTCATATCCTCACTTTGTTCAGGTTCAAAGCTTTCTACATGGTCTGGTTGTCTAAAATGAGTTATATTTGCCATTACTATGTTTTCCTCAACTATCAGATCAACAAAGTCATCATCTTCATCTCTTTGGTGCAACGTTTCCTGATTGCCTGGACCAGTAGAGTTCATATCATCTTGCAATTCTGACTCATTTACAACAGGTTCAAGTTTCTCTTCACCTTCTCCTCTTTGGAGGATTATTGTGCTATTGAATGACTCAAACTCTTCTTTGTTGGTTAAAGTGTCTGACTCAAGGGATTGATCTAATGACTGTCTAGAGCTGAGAAATGTGGAGGACTCCACCTCGGCATGCTCACTTTCCTGCCTCCTCTCTTCCTCTTTCTTCAACTCCTCTGTTGTGGGTTCAGCAGCGAATCCATGAACAACTTGCAACGCAAGGTCTAGGGGCAGATGCAAGAGTGATTCAGTTCCAAGAGTATCTTGAAGCAATTCACTGCTATAACTAACTACAGCTTCACTACTAGGTTCAATATCCTCACCAACTTCCTCTTTCCATCTGTCATCCGGTTGGTCGAGTGTGTTAGAAGCAAACAAAAGACACTCAGTGTCCGTTTCACTTTCCTTTGGACCCAGGAGTTCTTCTGTGTTGCTGTAGGACCAGGATTCCACAACTGCAATGGATGCCTGAAGTTGTTGGGATTTTCTGTGTCTCCAGTTTTGGCGTCTTGTTTCTCCCCAATGTCTGTCTCTGCTTGTTTACCTTTATTCCGACGAGTAGAACCCCTTTTCCTTCTCTTCTTTGCAGTGTCAGGTGATTCCAGCAGATATGGGTTTTCAGTTTGAGACATATTTAATTCTGTGAGGTCATTTAATGAGGGATTATTGTCTTCCAGGTATTGTGATGTTATATATGGCTCTATACAAACCATGTCACATGACTCTTGGGCCTCTACTGTAAGAGCTGCTGTGTCAGAGGGAGTTTGGTTGCTCTCGCTCTCTGCGACTATTTTCACTTCTACTTCTATCTCCTCCGCCTCTCTAACTTTTTCTGTATGTTCTACAAGCTCAGACCTTTCGATGCCAGATTCTCCTTCTACTACTATGTTGACCTCTCCCTCCACTACTATGATCGCTGGGTCTCCCATCGCCTGCTCCTCTGTCACTTTTTCTAGAAGTTCCTCAAGCTCTACAAGCTCAGTCTTTTCTATGCTAGAATCCATTTCTGCTGTTGTAATGACATCTCCCACCTCTCCTATAACATCTGTGTCTTCTTCTTTCTCCTCCTCCTGTCCCTGCTCTCTTCTCTCCTCTCCTTTTCTACCTGGAGTGTAGGATTCTACCTCTGCTGTTTCCTCTGGAACAAGAGAACTCTGCAGTGAGCGTGGATCTGGAGGGGAGTCAGTGTTTCCTCTTGATTCATCAAGTGTTTCCTCCAATGATGTTCCTTTGTGTTGCAAACCAGTGATGGCAGGATTTGAGTTCAGTGTGTCATCGGTCAGGTAGGAGTCATATGACTCTTTAGTAGGAACATCAGGGTAAGTATTGGGAAGAGTTTGACTAATCTGAGTCAACTCTACTTCAAGTAGAAGCAAGCGTTTTGTTGCCATTGATTCCTTTATAATTGATTGGCTCTCACTTTCTATATTGTCAGTCTCTATGTTTCTTCCCTCTTGATTTGAAGTACTGAATGAACAGCTGAGGTCAGTCAGGACAGTCTCCGCATTTCTCTCTTCTCCTTCATTCTTCTCATTACCAGCTCCATCCTTAGATTCCATCAACATTTCAAACTCCATGCAAGAACCTTCCACTGCATCCATGTTTTCTCTCTTGTCTTTTATCTCTGTGCTTTCTATTTCCCCTTCTTGTTTCTCCTCTGTGTCCTCCTCTTCTCTTTGTACAACTCTAGGATGCCTACGAGTCGACCCCATCTTTCTCCTCCTGCTCGGAGAAGGACTCTGATTGGAGTTGATGTTTGCTGCGTTATCACCTTGGTCCTGAACACTCTGCAGTAAGAGTGAATTGGGAAAAGAGTTATGGCTTTCATCCAAGTATGGAGTTTGGTTGAGTTGACGAGCAGAGATATTGGGATCAGTGCTCAAAGCCTCATCTGTTTGGCAGGGCTCTGTTGTGAGAGTTCTATCATCATACGTCATTTGGCTACTGACACTCACTTCATTTACAAGCGGCACATGATCACTCATTTCCTCCTCGCTGAGTAACATGACCTCTGATGTGTCCAGTCCCCCTGTGGTATTGGGGTCAGTGTTTGCACCACCCTCATTCCCCTGAATACTCTGCGGTAATAGTGGTTTGAGAAAGGGGTTAGTGATTTCCATACATGGAGTTTGGATGAGTTGACGAGGAGAGATTTTGGCATCAGTGCTGAAAGTGTCATCTGACTCTAGTGTAAGAGCACAATCATATGCTATTTGGCTGCACTTGATCACTTCAGAATTATTCACAAGCAGTGTGAAATCACTAACTTCTTCCTCCCTGAGTAAAGTGTCTCCTGATTGGTCCAGTCCAACACTGAAGGGCTCTATTGGGTCAACTATGTGGGCCATGCTTGCTTCATTGTTGCTCTCAGTTTCTGTATTTACAGAGTCTACAGTGAATCTGTTACCTTTCTCTTGGTTATATAATTGATCTGCAATACCAAATGAATCGATGTATTGATCAAAAGAGGTGGGTTCAATCAGACTTTCTTCTTCCATTCCTTTCTTCTCCTCATCTGCTCCATGCTCCGGTTCCAATAACATCAGAGACTCTTCCGATATTTCAACACCAGATCCTTCCACTGTTCCCATGTCTCTTTCCAACCCCCTTCCTGTCTCTCCTATGTTTTCTGTGTCTTCCTCTGTTTGGAAATTCTCCATCTGCTCTCCTTCTTTCTCGTCTACACTGGCGCTATCTTTAGGCTCCATAGATATTTCAAACTCAGTCTCTTCGATGCCAAACATTTCTTCTTTTCCCAAAATGACCTCTTCTCCCTCATCATAAAGGTAACGATATCCATGCATCTTACTCTCTCCATGTTCTTCCTCCTCATGTATACCTCTATGATTCCTGCGAGTTGAACCCATCTTTCTTCTCCTGGATTCTGATTGAGCACTTTTGTCATGACCCAAAGAGCAGTCTGAGGGGGTTGATTGTAAAAAGCAGGTCATATCCTCACTTTGTTCAGGTTCAAAGCTTTCTACATGGTCTGGTTGTCTAAAATGAGTTATATTTGCCATTACTATGTTTTCCTCAACTATCAGATCAACAAAGTCATGTTCATTTCTTTGGTGCAACGTTTCCTGATTGCCTGGACCAGTAGAGTTCATATCATCTTGCAATTCTGACTCATTTACAACAGGTTCAAGTTTCTCTTCACCTTCTCCTCTTTGGAGGATTATTGTGCTATTGAATGACTCAAACTTTTCTGTGTTGGTTAAAGTGTCTGACTCAAGGGATTGATCTAATGACTGTCTAGAGCTGAGAAATGTGGGGGACTCCACCTCGGCATGCTCACTTTCCTGCCTCCTCTCTTCCTCTTTCTTCAACTCCTCTGTTATGGGTTCAGCAGCGAATCCATGAACAACTTCTAACGCAAGGTCTAGGGGCAGATGCAAGAGTGATTCGGTTCCAAGAGTATCTTGAACTATTTCACTGCCATAACTAACCACAGTTTTAGTTCTAGGTTCAGTATCCTCACCAACTTCCTCTTTCCATCTGTCATCCGGTTGGTTGAGTGTGTTAGAAGCAAACAAAAGAAACTCACTTTGACTTCTGCTCTCAGTGTTCCTTTCACTTTCTTTAGGACCCAGGCACTCTTCTCCTTTGCTGTGGGACTCAGATTCCACAACTGCAATGGATGCCTGAAGTTCTAGTGATTGTTCTGTGTCTCCAGTTTTGGTGTCTTGTATCACCCCAAAGTCTGTCTCCTCTGGCTTTCTTTTATTCTGACGAGTAGACCCCATTTTCCTTCTCTTCCCTGCAGTGTCAAGTGATTTTAGAAGATATGGGTTTACAGGTTGAGACAGATGTGACTCTGTGACGTAATTTAATGGTGGATTATTTCTTTCTGTGTGTTGTTGTGTTATTGTTGATACGTTATCTGATGAGACAAGGTCCGTTTGGAGCATCACTGAAACTGAATCAGCCCCAACTTCAACTACTTTCCTTTCCTTTGACAACATTTGGGACCCATCATCATCTTTGTTGGTCTCATGTTCATCTTGATTCTGACGTGATGATCCCATTCTCACTTTTCTTGACTTCTTGCCAGACATGGTTCTTCAAAGTCCCTCCTATATCACGACACAGACAGTAGATTGTTAATCACTAAACCCCACTGCAATTAAAAGGCTTCCAGGGATTATATGCTCCTTGCATTTTTTACACAATAAAATGACTCACTGAAGGCACCACTAAAAGAATGTTGGCATCACTCTACCTTTTTAGAGACGTAGTCCAGCTATTTTGGATTTTTTTCTGTTGAAAAACAATATCCCACATATAAATACAGTCATGTACACACACTTTAGCGTAAAAAAAATGGTTTTGAGCAAAATAGTGTTTTATAGACACAAGTGCAAACTTCATGCAGTAGGCCAGGTTTCCCCAATAGGTGGCCCGTGGGTCAAATTGATTTTATTTGCACTCCAAGTTGTCTGAGCAACAAAACAAAAAAAGGAAATGAGCTCAAAGTGATTTTAATTTTGGAAATATGTTCCCAAGTATTCCCACGCATAAATAGAAATCATATGTGATTGTATCCAAATGTAATCAATGTTTGAAATGAGTCTGTTTTTGTCAAATAATATATCTGTTTGGGATTCTTGTGGTCAATTTGCAGTCCACAAATTATTTCTAACTGTTACTAGGTTTCCATCCAAAATGTTTATGCAAGTAAAGTACGTCAGATACATTTTTAATTACAGGCCTGATGGAAACTGATTTTTTTTCGGTAAACTTTACCTGCTGGGGCGGCAGGTACCCTAGTGGTTAGAGTGTTGGGCCAGTAACCGAAAGGTTGCTAGATGGGATCCCCGAGCTGACAAGGTAAAAATCTCTAGTTCTGCCCCTGAACAAGGCAGGTAACTGACTGTTCCTAGGCCATCATTGTAAATAAGAATGTGTTCTTAACTGACTTGCCTAGTTAAATAAATGTTGACAAGCAAACTTTTTTTTGTTATGTAGTTCTGCTAATACAGGACTATTTAAGGCCCAGTGCAGTGCTTTTATGTCACAGGGTGGTGAAAGTGCAAGGTGATGAGCTTGATGCTCCTTTCCAATAAATATCCAGGGTCTTATTCTGAGGGTTTTATTCTGGTGATATAATAATCGATGTTTAGCAGCCGTTTGACAATAAAAAATAATCTCGCTCTATTGTCCATAATAATAATCTCATCATGTTGGCTATACTGTATCTGGGCTCTACCCAATCATCAGTAGAGTTGAAAATGGCATGGAAACCCATTTAACTTTTTTTATTTGGTACATGGAAATAGTTTACTACGTCATTGGGCACAGCCTTGTATCTGCAACTAGTCAATTCGATGGAAACACATCTCGCATGGGAAAATATGAATATTGTTTTTATGCAGATTTTTTAATATTCGCATGAAAATCTGTCGCCAATTGGATGGGAACCTAGCCTGTAACCAGGTTTCCAGTTGTACTTGTTTGGGCTGGCTCGCTCTTGTGGTTTCTTCACGCACTCTCACTCTAAAGTAGTTCTCGCGCTGGCCTGCCTGGAAGTCACTGAATCAGTTGAATGAGAAAGCCAACTGAAAACTGAAGAGACCCACCATATAAACAAACTATTTTACACCTTATCATCACGGTGAGCAAGTTATAAGGCATAGGATATGAAACACTAAGTTAAGCGGAGTGTAATGATTGTGTAACAACCCTGGGTTTATAAGCGTGGATATTGACTCTGCCGTTCGAGCATGCTGTTGGGGCACATTCACAATAACAACCTTTCCTCAAAAACTTTTTGGGTGTGACACTGCCTGTCCAAATCAGATTCTATCTTCACTAGATTGTAGAATTCTATACTAGCACTCAATGTACAAAAATGTGTTTCGATATTTTTTCATTAACCTTCCGACTTGGTCAGAAACACAGGGGGACAGATGTGAGTACCAAAACAAGTTCTGTGAGCCGTAGCCAAATGCTATTAAATCTGGATGACTAAAATGACCTATTTTGAGACTTTGTATACTACTTTGTAGTAACAATAACATTACACTTGTCAAATATAAAGGTCAAATGTAGTCTTTACCTCATAATACACACATTCAAGATAAATATGAAAGTCGTTTTTTCATGCTCAGGTTGACCGTACTATGGAAATATGGAACTGCACTTCAAGGTTTCAGATTGCCTTCATTCTTCTCACCATACCCTAACCAGCTCCCATGTATGTTGTGGTTTTTCACTATGAGCTAGAGGTTTAAGCGGGTACAATACACTACTAGACCATGCATCTTGTGTTTTTTTCACTATGAGCTAGAGGTTTAAGAGGGTACAATACACTACTAGACCATGCATCTTGTGTTTTTTTCACTATGAGCTAAAGAGGTTTAAGAAGGTACTAGGCCTACGCTTTGCAATTGCAGAGCTAGTGGTCAATGTTGTCCATAAATTACATTTTTGGTCACTTTACCCAAAACAAACAGTGGGGCACAGACCACCATAATACATTGTAAACAACTACCATGCTTTCATGTTTCACTACATGCTGCTAGTACAAAACAATGGTATTTTGTTTTCATTGTACTTCCATGGTACATTTTTGTAAGGGAGAAAAGCCTCCCCACTTGTGCCATTTCACAGGGATATTTGGATTACATGATGTCCACAAAAGCTATGGAGAATATACAACATTTACATTAAATGCACAAATTAATAGTCAAGAGTTATCAATGTAAGTGATGCAAACAAAGGTTTACAACACCATTTTAAACACCTGCCTGATTCATAATTTCCTGTTTCCATATGAAAACCCACAAGAGTATCACACACAGAACATGACACTTAATCAGAATTTAAAAAATATGTTTTATATAAAATGTTCAAGAAACAAAGTTACTCGGTACCTGCCCTGATTCTCAACAAAATCTAGCTTTTTAAAGGTGAGTTTTTTTTTAATTCAACCAATAAAAGTATGTGCTGGAGTTTGTTGCTAAAACCATGTGATTGCAAATTATATGTATTATGAATTGTAATGCAGCAGTATTGTAGTAAATATGCATGTATAGATATATTTATAAAAGCCCAATAAAAATATATTTAAAGAAACCATGTCATTACTGTAATACCTAACATTTGCATTGGAATCTGCACATATACAAACCCTTGACATAACATATGCCTTGCTCTAACCATAATACAACATTTATGTACTCACCTCCAGAGTCCACTTGTGGCAAACTTTCATGTAAAATGTTCAGGAAATCATTTACCTCCTCCCAATACACCGTATGATGTCAATTGCTGGCTAGAATTATAGCATGTCATGTTTCATTCTTCTAAAACATTTTCCTATTTCTGCAACCGTGACCAAAGACTTCCTGTGTGACCAAAGACTTCCTGTGTAATTAACACCAACCCCTATGTTGAAACAAACTGAGCAAAAATTATCCTTCCCGGAAAATGCTTAACTTACAGCTTTGAGACATCTCTGGTCATGAGAACGTCACTGTAAATATGATATACGAAAGGTAAAACTCAACAATAAAAAATCTTTACCAACAACATAACTTGCTACCTGGGTTTGTGCAGCCAATATTGTGATGTACAGTGCCTTCACACCCCTTTACTTTTTCCATGTATTGTGTTACAGCTTGAATTTGAAATGTATTCAAATGTAGATGTGTCACTGGCCTACACACAAAACATGCATCTTGTTCGCAATAACACACTAAAGTAAAAGTGCCAAAAATGTGTCAAAGAACTTAATGCTTTGTATTCAGGACATAAAGTTATGTTTGGGGAATATCCAACAACACATCAGAGTACCACTTCAAATTTTAAGCATGGTGGTGGCTGCATCATGTTATGGGTATGCCCATCATCGGCAAGGACTGCATTTTTTTTTAGGTTAAAAATAAATGGAATAGGAGGAAACCTGGTTCAGTCTGCTTTCCAAAAGACAAATTCAACTTTCAGCAGGACAATAACCTAAAACACAAAGGCCAAATATACACTGTAGTTTCTTATCAAGACAACACAATGTTCTTGAGTGGCCTAGTCACAGTTCACTTAAATTTGCTTTAGAATCTACAGCAAAACTTGAAAATGGCTATCAATGATCAACAACCAACTTGACGGAGTTTGAATAATTTAAAATAGATAAATGTGCAAATATTGTACAATCCAGGTGTCCAAAGCTCTTAGACTTACCCAGAAAGAATCACAGCTGTAGTCGCTGCCAAAGGTGATTCTAACACATACTGACTCAGGGGTGTGAATATTTATTTAAATGGCATATTGCTGCATTTCATAAAGTTGTAAAAACATGTCTTTACAGGATATTGTGTATAGATGGGTGAGAACAAAACTAATTAATCCATTTTGAATACTTTCTGAAGGCTGAATGCACCTTCAACATATATTTGGGCCCATTATCCTTCATGTTAACTGGCATCATGTTTATAGTCAATCCTGGATGTGTGAAACATGTTCCTAACTAAAAGGAAATACCAAATGGAGCGTGCTATATATACACACACAAAAATAAAATATACACGACTGAATTAGCAGTGGGCATTGTTTCTCAACCTTACTTAACTATGACTTCGTTAAAGGGATTGCAAGTTAAAACTTACAATTTAAATATTAAGGTATATCCAGTGCATTGGGAAAGTATTCAGACGCCTTCCCTTTAGACATTGGTTACGTTACAGCCTTATTCTAAAATGGATTAAATACATTTTTGCTCCTCATCCAGCTACACACAATACTACATAATGACAAAGCAAAAACATGTTACGAAATGTCTGAAAATGTAAAAAAAAAAATAGAATTACATTTACACAACTATTTCAGACCCTTTGCTATGAGACTAAATTGAGCTCCGGTGCATCCTGTTTCCACTTGTGGTAAATTCAATTGATTGGACAGGATTTGGAAAAGGTACACACACCTATCTATATAAAAAGGTCCCACAGCTGACAGTGCATGTCAGAGCAAAACCAAGCCATGAGGTTGAAGGAATTGTTCGTAAAGCTCCGAGACTAGATTGTGTCAAGGCACAGATCTGCAGGGTACTAAATAAAATGTCTGCAGCATTGAAGTTCCCCCAAGAACACAGTGATCTCCATCATCCTTAAAATGAAGAGGTTTGGAACCAAGACTCTTCCTAGAGCTGGCTGCCTGGCCAAACTGAGCAAAAATCAGGAGAAGGGCCTTGGTCAGGGACGTGACCAAGAACCTGATGGCCACACTGACAGAGCTCCAGAGTTCTTCTGGAGAAAGAACCTTCCAGAAGGACAACCAACTCCGTAGCACTCCATCAATGGTAGTGGCCAGACAGAAGTCACATGACAGCCTGCTTGGAGTTTGCCAAAAGGCACCTAAAGGACTGAGCATGAGAAACAAGATTCTGGTCTGATGAATCCAAGATTGAACATGACGGCCTGAATGCTAAGCGCCAGGTCTAGAGGAAACCTAGCACCATGGGTGGCGGCAGCATATTGTGTGGATGTTTTTCAGTGGCAGGGACTAGGAGACTAGTCAGGATCGAGGGAAAGATTAAAGCGCAAAGTACAGAGATCCTTGATGAAAACATGCTCCAGAGCGCTCAGGACATCAGACTGGGGTGAAGGTTCACCTTCCAACAGCACAACAACCAAGTAAATATATATATATATATTTTTTTACAAATTAAATGTAACATTTAATACATTTGCAAACATTCCTAAAACCCTGTTTTTGCTTTGTCATTTTGGGGTATTGTGTGTCGATTGAGATTTTTTTAATACTCAGTTTCAGAATAAGGCTGTAAAGTAACAAAATGGAGAAAGTAAATGGTCTAAATACATTTTCAAATGCACTGTACTTGCAATGTGGGTAGAGCTCAACAAATCAGTCAGAATCAATTAAATATGCAGAAGTTAAAATGGGATGTACTCAAGCTGAGTTAGACAAATTTCCTCTTGAGGAACAATTTAATGACAGAACGGTTAAAGTGTAACTCAAAAGCTCTCTCATCCAAGAACAGTGTCACAATCAAAATTATACATCATTCAAAAATGCAAAAATGTATGCCCAGTGAAACATATAAACATTTGGTATTTAATCACTTCAAACAGTTTAACAGAAACAAATAAAGTAGTTATGTTATTCCCACATTGACAGATACTCCCATATTTAGGCTGGACTGAATGTTCAAAACCAACCCCTGCCCCTATTGGACAATGTGTTAGGTGTAGTTGGACAGTAAGTCAGTCATCTGTATGTTTAAACAAGTGAAAGAGACATTTGGTAGAATAAAGACAGTAATTTGAACTATACAGCTTTCAAAAACAGTTGTTTCACAGATGGACAGACATGGCTGTCTCACCTAAACACAAATCTAAAAAGGTTAATCATTTAAAAATGAAATGCACTCATACAGACCCTGATTCTATACAAGACATACTCAGGTTTGGACTGAGTTCAGACTGTCAGACACTCACTTTCTCTCAGCGGTCCTGGAGCGGCTGAAAAATAAACAAAATAAAGTTGTCAGAAACAAGAATAACTTGCACAATGCATTACTACAATCCATAGGCCTAAAATAATACAAGCCTATATAGGAAGACTCATGTCAATACACAGACGCCAGTGAACACGCACACACATTTACCTCCGAGACCTTGAGAAGGATCTTGAAGGTTTATGGTTCCTGTCTCTGGAGATAGACCTCTCTCTTCTTCGGTCTCTTGACAGAGACCTAGAGAGGAACAAGTTAGTGTTTCCAATGTACTGACATGTATTCAGATACCTCTCAGGATTATTACATTTGAAGAACTGTCACTTGAAATGTAAATGACTATTGTAGCTGTTTTTATGGAATATCTACATAGGCGTAGAGGCCCATAAATCAGCAACCATCACTCCTGTGTTCCAATGGCACGTTGTGTTAGCTAATCCAAGTTGATCATTTTAAAAGGCTAATCGATCATTAGAAAACCCTTCTGCAATTCTGTCAGCACAGCTGAAAACTGTTGTTCTGATTAAAGAAGCAATAAAACTGGCCTTTAGACTAGTTGAGTATCTGGAGAATCAGCATTTGTGGGTTCAATTACTGGCTCAAAATGGCCAGAAACAAATAACTTTCTTCTAAAACTGTAAATGAGAACTTGTTCAACTGGCCTACCTGGTGAAATATATATATATTTTTAAACTTGTCAGTCTATTCTTCTGAGAAATTAAGGATATTTCATGTGAGAAACTGCCAAGAAACTGAAGATCTCGTACAGCGCTGTGTGCTATTCCCTTCAAAGAACACCGCAAACTGTCTAACCAGAATAGTGGGAGGCCCCGGTGCACAACTGAGAAAGAGGACAAGTACATTAGAGTGTCTAGTTTGAGAAAGACGCCTCTCACGTCCTCAACTGGCAGCTTAATTTAAATAGTATCCGCAAAACACCAGTCTCAACGTCAACAGTGAAGAGGTGACGTTGGGATGCTGGCCTTCTAGGCCAGTTCCTCTGTCCAGTGTCTGTTCTTTTGCCCATCTTAATATTGTATTTTTATTGGCCAGTCTGAGATATGGCTTTTTCTTTGCAACTCTGCCTAGAATGCCAGCATCCCGGGGTCACCTCTTCACTGTTGAGACTGGTGTTTTGCGGGTACTATTTAAATTAAGATGCCAGTTGAGGACTTGAGGAAAAGTGCAAAATCAATCCCAGAACAACAGCAAAGGACCTTGAAGATGCTGGAGGAAACAGGTACAAAAGTACCTATATCCACAGTAAAACGAGTCCTATATCGACATAACTTGAAAGGCTGCTCAGCAAGGAAGAAGCCACTGCTCCAAAATCGCAATAAAGGCTGACTACCATTTGCAACTGCACGTGGGGAAAAAGATTGTACTTTGGTCTGATAAAACAAAAATAGAACTGTCTGACCATAATGGCCATTGTTATGTTTGGAGGAAAAAGGGCGAGGCTTGCAAGCCGAAGAACACCATCCCAACCATGAAGCACGGGGCGTCAGCATCATGTTGTGGGGGTGCTTTGCTGCAGGAGGGACTGGTGCACTTCACAAAATAGACGGCATCATGAGACAGGAAAATTGTGTGGATATATTGGGGCAACATCTCAAAACATCAGTCAGGAAGTTAAAGCTTGGTCGCAAATGGGTCTTCCAAATGGACAATGACCCCAAGCATACTTCCAAAGTTGTGGCAAAATGGCTTAAGAACAACAGTCACAGTATTGGAGTGGCCATCACAAAGCCCTGACCTCAATCCAATACATTTGTGAGCAGAACTGAAAGAGTGTGCGAGCAAGGATGCCGTCAAACCTGACTCAGTTACACCAGCTCTGTCAGGAGGAATGGGCCAAAATTCACCCAAAGTATTGCAGGAAGCTTGTGAAAGGCTACCTGAAACATTTGACCCAAATTTAACAATTTAAAAGGCAATGCTACCAAATACTAATTGAGTTAATGTGAACTTCTGACCAACTGGGAATGTGATTAAAGAAAAAAGCTGAAATAAATAACTACTATTATTCTAACATTTCACATTCTTAAAATTAAGTGATCCTAACTGACCTAAGACAGGACTTTTTTTTACTAGGGACAAATGTCAGGAATTGTGAAAAACCGAGTTTAAATGTAGATGTATAAGGTGTATGTAAACTTCCGACTTCAACTGTAAGAATTTCATTGTAAGTCTACCCCTGTTGTATTCGGCGCATGTTACTAATAAAATGTGATTTATTTTAGTTGTGAGTACTGGGTTGGTATTCCTGATTGTGCTTTCATCAGACATTACAGGACTCATGATCATGCATGTAAATAAGAAATAGCACCACGGTAGATTATTAAATAAACATTTACTACAGAAACTGTTGGCATTTAATTTTTTCCGCAGTACCGAAACAGAACCGTGATCCCATGGGTTTGGTGTACTGTTACAACCCTAATCTGTACTAGACTGATCTACTATTGGGTACAGATATATTTATATTTGTGAGGAAAACTATAGTTAGTTACAACACTGATTACATTGTAGGCTAGGGTAAAGAGGCACTTAGGCTCACCTGCTGTGACTGCGGCTGAAGCTTCTCCTCCTAGGAGAGCTGGAGGTGGATGGAGCAGGAAAAACATTTAATACAGTGCATAAAGGCATCACCGCCAATCAAATATGGCATTCCTTATCCCTGAAGAAACACCATTCCAATCATTTAACAATACCACACAGCCTTTCTCTTTCTGCAGACAGATCAGAATAGGACATCCTCTCCGCACCCCTGCTAGAGGACAGAATGCTTGGACAACCAACTGAGGTCAAAATGAGACCTCTTATAAAACCAAGTGAGAATTAATTAGAGAGAACATTTTTAAGTACAGGTCTGCAGACTTAAGCTACATACTGTACTGTTTTGTGGCATAGATGACATAGGGCACATTACCAATATTGGACCTCATACAGTTCATGCTAACCAGGGCAGCTCCAAGACCACAGAACTTGAGTTCAAGGATAAAAGCTTTTCATTTTTGATCTATGGGAGGGGGATTCAAGATTCTTATTATTGTACTCACAAGTTGATGTTTGAAACTAAATTCAAATGACAATTTCCATGACCGCCAATTTCATACCATCAAGCAGCTGTAAAACCAAACCTGTGGTAAGCATGACACTACAAAAAGCAGGAGAAAAGGAACTTACTATTTTTTCAGGTTTGGACACAAGATAGAAATGACGCAAGGAAGCCAGACTGATGGCGAGGGAGGTAGAATTTGCAGAGAGGATTTGCCACAAGTTGCAAGTGTTGGAGATATGAAGTTGGTTGGCTGGTGGGGGTACAGTAGTTGTAGATTTTCCCTGTCTTTTTGGGGTTAGCCGAGGGCTGCTGTGCTGCTTGTAGGTAGTTGTGTTGATAATTGGGGAAAGGAGTTAAAAATCGCTGATTGGTCGGAATTGTGAGGTGGGCTGTGACGATGCCGATCGGGTTAAGGTTGGAGGAGGCTGAGAGCTGCATGCTCAGGAACCAATAGGCTGGAACATGACTGGCCATGCCTGGGTCATGTGACACGGCACCAGCCAAGCTGATTGGGTGGGGCACGGTGCTGGCGCTGGTCAGTGGTCACATGATGCTGTAAGAGGACTAGTTGACTGTCTGAGAGGGTGGTGAGAAGAGGGATGGTGATGACTCTGCAACGGGGTTTATTTTTATTAATATAGATAGAATAAAATCAAACTGAGAAAAGTGAAACAAAACCAACATCCATATAGTAATCAAATAATCAAACAAGTGCCCCCTTTATTGAAATTGGTTCCAATTATCTAAAATGTAATTTCGAAAATGTATTGCCTAGATCTAAACAAATGATGCCTGAATTAAGCCTTTCAAAAATCACCTAAATTGTCACTGTTAAAAGGGGACCCAATCCCTATGATGAGTAAATTGACATTTCTCAGCTCTGATTGTGTCCATAGTAAAAAAAAAAAAAAAAGTTAACGTATCACAGCACTAACGAACCTACAGTGCAAGATTGTGTGTTAGGTCCAAGTGTGTTAGGTCCAAGTGTTTAAATTGAAATTATAGTACATATGGAACAGTTGGAAGTGAGGGAGATGTGATGGAAGGGCTTGGGGTTGACTGGTAAGGTAGGTGATAAACACTTGTAGGACTACATGTTAAAAGTGGGTGAGAATAAGTGGAGGTGAGAGATGATGTATTATACCGGCGTCTGACAGGCGGGCTCCCACGGCGCTTGCTGCTGTAGTCTTCACGTCCAGTGCGACGGCTCCAGGAGGGAGGAGGTCCACGGCTCCTCGAGCGTTTCTCCCCATTGGACAATTCAACTCTCACTCTGCAGCCACACAGCGTCCTGTTCACATGGAGCAATAGCAGAATCACAAGTTAAACTGGAATACTCTTTCAATGTTTGTATGTCATGAGCTTTGACCCAAATAATCAAGTGAATATCCCCTTGAGGCCTACCGTCCATCCAGTTCTCTCACAGCGTCGGTTGCATCTCTGGGATCCTCAAACTCGACAAAGGCAAAGCCTGGGGGGTTCCTGGCCACCCACACACTCCGCAAAGGGCCATAGTACCCAAACGCCCTCTCCAACTCAGTCTTGTTTCCACTGTTGCCCAAGTTCCCTACATACACCTTGCAATCCAGAGGACAATCTCTGAGATGAGCAGGTTCTGAGAGTGAAAGGTTAAAAAGGAAAATTAAATAATCTAGATGAGATCCAGTCATGCACAATTACATTAATTAATATATTATGAAATCCATATATCATAGCTAATTACCTCCCATCTCGACGGATCCTGGTTTCTTTGAAGAGCTGACGAAATAATAAATAAACTGGAACAAAAGAGGGAGTCTTGATTAGTTAGCTAGATACCAGACAAATTATAGTGTTTAGCCAACGTTAGCTAATATTAACATTAGGTTTCGACCATGCTACTTTGCTAAAAAAAAGTGCATGCATTTAATAATTACAGACAGTAAAAAAAAAAAAAAAAACACTTTTAATTGTATCACTCTAGTTAGTCAATTATGTTCATTGTTTGTTTCATTAGTTAGCAGCCACATTAGCCGTAGAGGCGCATCGGGGTTAGCAAGCTATCTAGCTGGCTTTTGTTGACGGTTCAATTTAACTGAAGATAAACTATTTTACAGTGCATGTTACTAAATCTTAAATTGTTTTCATTCCCAGTTCCATGAATCGAAATGTTACCAGTTATGTACTGGCCAAAGTCTCCGATTACAGCTAGCAGCAGAAGAGGTCCACAAGGCGTTCGAAAATGGCGTTGACCGGAAATAAATACTCTTACTAGCCAGTTTGTGACATAAATATTAGAGAAAGGCCTCATCCAGCAGACTGTCGACCAATCGCGCAGACGTTGTCATGCTGCGTCACGCGGTTTCTAAACTAATCGTCACGCAATCCCGTCTCAATGTAAGGGAATGAGTCGAGAAACCTGCCCGTTTTCCTTAAAAGTACGTATTGTCACGATTCCAAAGCTATATGATAGTACAGAGAACAAGTTAATTATCTCACATGTCGGAAAATATGTGTAATGTTGTACTTCTTGTTGACAAAATGCATACTAATGTTGGGTTTTCGAGCTAGCGCCCAATTGACTCCCATTCACTACTTGAAGGAGAGCTTTCTTTGCCTCATCGTCTCCCACAATGTACTATCAATTCAAGGGCTTGATTGGCATGGGAAACAAATGTTAACATTGCCGAAGCAAGTGAAGTAGGTAATAAACAAAAGTGAAATAAACAATACAAATGAACAGTAAACATTACACTCACAGAAGTTCCAAAATAATAAAGACATTTCAAATGTCATATTATGTATATATACACATAATAAAGCCCATTGAGGATGCATGGGCAACGTACACAATGGAGTTTTCCCATTTCCTCAAAAGTATATCTGCTGGGGTTAGTAAAGAAAGTGCTCTACCCATAGCCTATCGCCGTCTACTGGAGCGGAGTAGTATGGCTATACCGTCTCTGGTATGACTACATGAACAAGTATTTTTTTCTTCAATAAAAAGAGAGAGAGACCAATGATGTATACTGAGCAAAAATTGTAACGCGACATGTAAAGTTTGGTCCCATGTTTCATCAGCTGAAATTAAATATCCCATAAATGTTCCATATGCACAAAAAGCTTATTTCTCTAAAATGTTGTGCACAAATTTGTTTACATCCATTTTGGTAAGCATTTATCATTTACCAAGGTAATCCATCTACCTGACAGGTGTGGCATATGAAGAAGCTGATTAAACAACATGATCATAACACAGATACACCTTGTGCTGGGGACCAAAAAACTACATTTTGTCACACAACACAATGCCACAGATGTCTCAAGTTTTACGGGACCGTGCAATTGGCATGCAGACTGCAGGAATGTCCACCAGAGTGGTTTCCAGAGAATTGCATGTTCATTTCTCTACCATAAGCCACCTCCAATGTCATTTTAGGGAATTTGGCAATATGGCCAACTGGCCTCACAACCACATGTAACCACGCCAGCACAATTTACTGATTTCCTTCTATTACAGGGTATGTTATGTAGAATACATTAGTATTGTTTATCCAGCATTTATGACAGGGTTTCCCAAACTCGGTCCTGCAATTTATGCTTTGGCCGCAAATATGAGTATGGGATGAGTCAACAGCATTATTTGGGTATGAGTTAACAGAATATGGATTTTTAAAAGTGCGATTTTCACTGAACAGTTATTTTAACACAGTAATATAAGATTATATTTGATAATGCAAATGATGGGTCCTGGATGTTGATTGGCTGAAACAGCATTTCAGCCATGTGTATATCAGACAATATATATCTGGTATGACCCAACAATACTTGTTAACTTTTCTATTTATGTTGGTAACCTGTTTATGATAGGCACCTTGGGGGTTTGTGGTATATGGCCAATAAACTATCAAGTGAGTGCACACATAGTGGGTACCATACTGGCAATAAATTGTATCTACTTTCACACCTGAATGCAATTCAATGTTAACATGGGAAACACTGCAATGTTTTCTCAGAGGGACTAAGCCTCACACCAAAAGGCCTTTCTAAACTTACAATGTAATGGCTATAAAATAGAACAAGGCAACCATAAACATGTCATCCCCCACGAATGATGGAGCCAATTAGTGACAATTATTCTAATTTATGATGGGTGGATTAATGAGAGAGAGAAACAAACAATCAAGTGTTGCTGTTACTATAATTCCACCCTTGATCCAATTATTGTAATTTTATAAATGCTGGATGTTGATGGCAAGAAGCATCATTCATCCACGATTCGTCAATATGGGAAAACAGGGCAGGATATATGCTTGTTCAAAGTTTGGTGGGGGACAAAAGGTCAACTTTGCAGAAAATCTAATGTTCAGAGTTTATAGGTCCTTATGGGAAAGTTGTTTCTCATGAGGGACTCTATTTGCTGTATGTACAACATGTAATGACTATAGCTCAAACGGGACAGGAGATACGCTTGTTCAAAGTCTGGAATTTAAGTTGATTACTATAGACGCCCCTTGGGCCAATCAGTGTAATTTTGTAAATGCAGAATCTCAATGGCAAGACGCATCATTCAACCAAGTTTTGTCAAAATTGGGTCAGCAGTGTCTTAGATATAACTTGTGACGGACGTATTAACATATGGACGGAGACAGATCCATAGTATCCCTCTCGATTTCATCATGTGGTACTATCAGGATTCATGGAATCCCAACAAGCATCACCACTTGTAGCCTATAGGCTTTGGTTAAGTTCAGCTTGTTTGACCTAGTTTCTAATTACAAACATTACTCTGTCTTTGCCTTCCAATAAAACATACGCCCTTTCTTCTTTTCACTCATCTCCCTCTCCTACAGCCAGGTCCCTCCGTCTAACTTATTTAAACCACAAACATGGTGCTTAGCTTTGCCCTATTCATTAAAAAAACAGTGCTTAGTAGTTGACTCTGGCCCCCAGCTCAGAGCTCTAAGCTTTGAGATAATATCTAACGGAATGTGTGAATTAGAGCACAGCGCGGTTCAGCCAGACGACTTCCATGTTCCTCAACTATCACCCCCTCTGACCTCCGGAGGCCAAAAGTCCACAGCTAAAAAGGATTAGGACAGGAGGTTAAATGTATGGGGTTGCATAACACACATGCCTCGCTAACAAACAAAGAGCATTATGTTGCTCAGCTTTTATTTTGTTGTGGTGTTCATGTTTGAGTGAGAGTGCACTAGGCAACTTTTCTCACACTATGGGCGAACAAAATCCAACAAAATGTCTTGTGTCTGTGGTTCAAATGTTTTGTTGTTTTCGTTGTTGTTGCTCTTCTTCGCCTGTGACACAGAATTCTCTTTTAGCTTAAATAAAACATCTTATTTTTTTCTTCCGACCACTCAGGGCAGTGTTTTTCAATCAGATTAGTGCAGCACATTCTGTTCTGTTTCACTTCCTGATGACTCGGTATCCTTGCATGAACCCGCCCTCGTACTTGCAGTTAGAACACACACACACCCACACACGCACACACGCACACACAGACACACTCTCTCTCTCTTTCTGATAATAGTGGCATTGAATTCTAGAGTCTGTTTGGAGGAGAATATATATTATTTTCAGAACAAGTACTGTTTTTCTGGAAGATAAGCAAAATGATAGTTCAGCAATAATACAATAATTCCTTAAAATCTAAAAAATAAGTATAATTACACTTTTGTATAAATACATATACTACCGATCCAAAGTTTGGGGTCACTTAGACATTTCCTTGTTTTTGAAAGAAAAGCATTTTTTTGTCCATTAAAATAACATCAAATTGATCAGAAATACAGTGTAGACATTGTTAATGTTGTAAATGACTATTGTAGGTGGAAACGGCTGATATTTTATGGAATATCTACATAGGTGTACAGAGGCCTAATATACCACGAACGTGGTGACATATTGGCCATATACGACAAACCCCCAAGGTGTCACGCCGTGACCTTAGAGATCTTTCTCTATGTTTGGTTAGGTCAGGGTGTGACTCGTGGGAAATTCTATGTCTTCTGTTTCTTTGTTTTTGGCCGAGTGTGGTTCCCAATCAGAGGAGGCAGCTGTCTATCGTTGTCTCTGATTGGAGATCATACTTAGGCAGCCCTTTTTCCCACCATTAGGTCGTGGGATCTTGTTTTCTGTTTAGTGTCTGAGCCTGACAGAACTGTGCGCTTTTGGTTTTTTGATTTTGTTTGGTGTCATCAATAAAGTTAAGATGTATGCCTACCATGCTGAGCCTTGGTCTCCTACCAATGAGAGCTGTTACACAAGGTGCCTTATTGCTATTATAAACTGGTTACCAACATAAGTAGAAAAGTTAACAAGTATTGTTTAACTTTTGAACGGTAGTGTATATATTCACAATTGCACATACTAAAAAATACAAAATGCTGTGTTAGGAAAAAACAACCGAACACCCCAGAACAAAGTAATTTTTTGGAATGAGTTCTGGTGAGCAATGCGCAATGTCACCATTTGTGTATAGGTGTAGTGTTAGTAACCTTTATTTAACTAGGCAAGTCAGTTAAGAACAAATTCTTATTTACAATGACGGCCTACACCGGCCAAACCCAGACAATGATGGGCCAATTGTGAGCCGCCCTATGGGACTCGCCAGTTGTGATACAGCCTGGATACCTAGGAAACTAAACCAGCAGTAGGCATTGCAGAACAAAAACAGGACAGGGGAAATAAAGCACTTTATTGGACTGACTGACTAATGCCCTGACTCCTTTTACCTGAGGGATATGAAACAGATCAAGTATAGCCCTGATGTTACCTAGTCCAGTAAATTGTTGAATGTGTCCTAGTAGAGCAACAGAATATGTTCATGCTCGATTAACTTACTTTCCAACATATGAAGAGACAGTGACTACGATGGATGGGAAAAACTTGCAGAAATAGTGCCAGAGGATTATGATTAATACTCATAATAAATGATATCAAAATTGTTATTTATTTTTAATCAGAAACCTGAATGTGCTCATTCTATGATAGCATGTAGCCTAGTGGTTCCTCATGAAACTAGAACAATAAAAAAATATTTTCACTAAATGTAATCCTTTGGTGGAAGGATTGTCAACATATATTTGATATTATATATTAAAGCATAATTGAGAAATAATGAATTGAAGATGGAATATTTGTGACATTTTGGCCTTACCCATGCCTTCTTTAATAGCTCAGAATCCCCCATACGATTGTCAAACTTTTGCCTGCCGACAGTATTAGCACCTCTGAAAAGTGTCGGCAGTCAATCTATTTTGTGTTCACAGAGCAAAGACCTCTGAAGTCATCAGCCACTCAGCCTTGTTAATATACTCCAAACCAGAAGGTGGCAGTAGCGTTGTTTGGCAATTGCATGTCTGTGTTTGTTGCTTAGTTTATGGTCTGTTGCTATTTTGTTGAAAGCACTTATTGATACTAGCCAGATGGCCACAGCTAGGGCTGTTATGGTGACCTTATTACTGCTACACCAGCAGTCAGGAGTCATGACCGCAGTCAAATTCCACGTGACCATTCGGTCAGGGTAACTAGGCTTCTCCAAAACTGTGCTCTGATGCCTCTGAAGGTCATTAGTAGCCTACCAAACTTGCTGACGGCCAGTCACCAATGATCACTCTGACATCAATGCAAATACAATCTAAAATCTAATCAAAATCTTCATGAGAGCCCTAGCATTCAGAGTTTGAGTGGAATAGGATCGATTACCTGTTGTGCAGCGAAAGCCAGCTCCTCATAACTGGTTGATGCATGTAATAAATAAGTGCAACATTTATATAGGCTATACTATGCAATTGCGTGAGAAAACAGTTTTGATGACCTCTATCGAAAAGAGGAGGATCCCATGAGCTTTCTATAGGATAGGCCTATAGAGGAGCCTACTGGCTAGCATGAAAATTAACCGTGGGAAAATAGTCCTCCATTTGCTATTCAAGTGCATATAGAAGGCATGTTTTTTATACCCCTGTTCTGACAGGTGTATGATACTGGCACATTCTAAATCAAAACTAATTTCACACATATTATTTAGTATATGCAAATACAAGACAGTGCAAATCATAGTCACATGCATCATGTAGCTTAACCCATAGGCCTACAGTTGAAGTCGGAAGTTTACATACACTTAGGTTGGAGACATTAAAACTCATTTTTCAACCACTCCACAAATTTCTTGTTAACAAACTATAGTTTTGGCAAGTCGGTTAGGACATTTACTTTGTGTAATTTGTTCAACAATCGTTTACAGACCGATTATTTCACTTATAATTCACTATCACAATTCCAGTGGGTCAGATGTTTACATACTGTCACGCCCTGACCTTAGTTATCTTTGTTTTCTTTAGTATTTTGGTTAGGTCAGGCTTTGACGAGGGTGGTTTGTTAGTTTTTGTATGTCTAGGGTTTTTTGTAAGTCCAGGTGGTTATATGTCTATGGTTGCCTGAATTGGTTCTCAATCAGTGGCAGCTGTTTATCGTTGTCTCTGATTGGGGACCATATTTAGGTAGCCATATTCCTTGGGTATTTTGTGGGTTCTTGGTCTATGTTTAGTTGCCTGTCTGCGTCATGGAAAGTTTTGATAGTTTGTTCAGAGGTCTTTCTTTTATTATAGAAGAATGTACGCTTACTACGCTGTGCCTTGGTCTCCTCTATACACCGAGCGTGACACATACACTAAGCTGACTGTGCCTTTAAACAGCTTGGAAAATTCCAGAAAATTATGTAATGGCTTTAGAAGTTTCTGATAGGCTAATTGACATAATTGGAGTCAATTGGAGGTGTACCTGTGGATGTATTTTAAGGCCTACCTTCAAACGCATTGCATCTTTGCTTGACATAATGGGAAAATCAAAAGAAATCAGCCAAGACCTCATAAAAAAATTGTAGACCTCCACAAGTCTGGTTCAACCTTGGGAGCAATATCCAAATGCCTGAAGGTGACACGTTCATCTGTACAAACAATAGTACACAAGTATAAACACCATGAGACCACGCAGCCGTCATACAGCTCAGGAAGGAGGCGCGTTATGTCTCCTAGAGATGAACATACTTTCTTACTCTCTTCTCTCTATACATCAATGATGTCGCTCTTGCTGCTGGTGATTCTCTGATCAACCTCTAAGCAGACGACACCATTCTGTATACCTCTGGACCTTCTTTGGACACTGTTAACTAACCTGCAGATGAGCTTCAATGCCATACAACTCTTCTTCCATGGCCTCCAATTGCTCTTAAATGCAAGTAAAACTAAATGCATGCTATTCAACCGATCGCTGCCCGCACCTGCCCGCCCGTCCAGCATCACTACTCTGGATGGTTCTGACTTAGGTATTTGTAGTTGTCCACATATTCTAGGTGTCTGGTTAGACTGTAAACTTTCCTTCCAGACTCGCATTAAGCATCTCCAGGCCTTCTTTAATACATCTAGAATCGGCTTCCTATTTCGCAACAAAGTATTCTTCACTCATGCTGCCAAACATACCCTCGTAAAACTGACCAGCCTACTGATCCTCGACTTTGGCGATGTCATTTACAAAACAGCCTCAAACGCTCTACTCAACAAAGTGGATGCAGTTTATCACAGTGCCATCTGTTTTGTCACCAAAGCCCCATATACTACCCACCACTGCGACCTGTACGCTCTCGTTGGCTGGCCTTCGCTTCATACTCGCCGCCAAACCCACTGGCTCCAGGTCATCTACAAGTCTCTGCTAGGTAAAGCCCCGCCTTATCTCAGCTCACTGGTCACCATAGCAGCACCCATCCGTAGCACGCGCTCCAGCAGGTATATCTCATTGGTCACCCCCAAAGCCAATTCTTCCTTTGGCTGCCTTTCCTTCCAGTTCTCTGCTGCCAATGACTGGAACAAACAGCAAAAATCACTGAAGCTGGAGACTCACTTTCTCCTGACTCTGAAAAACACCAAAAGAAAGATGCCCAGGGTACCTGCTCATCTGCATGAACGTGCATGCTTAGGCATGCTGCAAGGAGGCATGAGGACTGCAGATGTGGCCAGGGCAATAAATTGCAATGTCTGTACTGTGAGATGCATTAGACAGCTCTACAGGGAGACAGGACGGACAGCTGATCGTCCTCGCAGCGGCAGACCACGTGTAACAACACCTGCACAGGATCTGTACGTCCGAACATCACACCCGCGGGACAGGTACAGGATGGCAACAACAACTGCCAGAGTTACACCAGGAACGCACAATCCCTCCATCAGTGCTGACTGTCTGCAATAGGCTGAGAGAGACTGGACTGAGGGCATGTAGGCCTATTGTACGGCAGGTCCTCCTCAGATCATGTGACCACTTAGATTGCACACAGGTGGACTTTATTTAACTAATTATGTGACTTCTGAAGGTAATGGGTTGCACCAGATCTTATTTAGTGGCTTCATAGCAAAGGGGGTGAATACACATGCACGCACCACTTTTCTTTTTTTCCTTCTTTTTTGTTGTTGAAAGAAGTTGTTTTTTTCATTTCACTTCACCACTTTGGACTATTTTGTGTATGTCCATTTACATGAAATCCAAATAAAAATTATTTAAATTACAGGTTGTAATGCAACAAAATAGGAAAAACGCCAAGGGGAATGAATAATTTTGCAAGGCACTGTAGCTTATATATTTGACCTATATTTAGCCTTTATATTTCATCCATACTGAGGCCTAGGTCTATAAGGCCTAGGCCATAGCCTAAACGTAGGTTTTTGGGCTAACCTCCTCATCATTGCTTCAATTAGCCTAAATGCTGATAAGCAGGACTCTAGGGATCAACAAAATATCAGTCTAATATGGAGAAATGAGAATCAATCACTATGTTCCTCAAGTATTATAACAACATGTCTTAACCAATGTTTTAAAAACATATGTCTTATAGATGAATTGCCTTACACTATCTTTTAGGAAAACCCACAGAATAGAGCCCATTACCAGAGAGAACTCCAATACATTATTAGAAGTGAAATCAGTAGGCTGTTTGAGGAACTACAGAATGACCTGTGATTCAACTGTAACTGGCAGAGGACATTTGTTGCTAGTTTATACTGCATGTATGTCATGTAGGTAAATTATAGTGTATATCATGTCAGGTGTTTCTCAACTAGGCTATATAATCCAAATAAACATAAAAATATCAGGTGTGATTTAAAGGTATATATCACCTTCATAATTTGTGAATCTTGTAGAATTTATGTACAATGTAGAATTAAAAAAGAAATCTATTCAAAATAAACAACAGAAATACATTATTTACATACAGTACCCGTCAAAAGTTTGAACACACCTACTCATTCAAGGTTTTTCTTTATGTTTGCTATTTTCTACATTGTAGAATAATAGTGAAGACATCAAAACTATAAAATAACACATATGGAATCATGTAGTAACCAAAAACATGTTCAACAAATAAAAATATATTTTATAATTTAGATCCTTCAAAACAGTCACCCATTGCCTTGATGACAGCGTTGCACACTCTTGGCATTCTCTCAACCAGCTTTACCTGGTCTTGAAGGTGTTCCCACATATGCTGAGCACTTGTTGGCTGTTTATCCTTCTCTCTGCCGTCAAACCATCTCAATTGGGTTGAGGTCGGGTGAATGCGGATGCCAGGATATCTGATGCAGCACTCAATCACTCTCCTTCTTGGTCAAATAGCCCTTACACAGCCTGGAGGTGTGTTGAGTCATTGTCCTGTTGAAAAACAAGTGATAGTCCCATTGGGAAGGGATGGCGTATTGTTGCAGAATGCTGTTGTAGCCATACTGGCTAAGTGTGCCTTGAATTTGAAATAAATCACAGACAGTGTCACCAGCAAAGCACCGTCACATTATAACTCCCCCTCCATGCTTCACGGTGGGAATCACACATGCAGAGATCATCTGTTCACCTACTCTGCATCTCACAAAGATACACAAAGATACTTTTAGTTGCAGCAATTCGACCATGAAGGCCTGTTTCACGCAGTCTCCTCTGAACAGTTGATGTTGAAATGTGTCTGTGCAGAGATATTACTTGAACTCTGCATTTATTTGGCTGCATTTATTTGGGCTGCAATCTGAGGTGCAATTAACTCTAATGAACTTATCCTCTGCAGCAGAGGTAACTCTGGGTCTTCCTTTCCTGTTGCGGTCCTCATGAGCGCTTGATGTTTTTTGCGACTGCAGTTGAAGAAACTTTCAAAGTTCTTGAAATTTTCCAGATTGACTGACCTTCATGTCTTAAAGTAATGATGGACTGTCATTTCTCCTTGTTTATTTGAGATGTTTTTGCCATAATATGGACTTGGTCTTTTACCAAATAGGTCTATCGTCTGTATACAACCCCTACCTTGTCACAACACAACTGACTGGCTCAAACGCATTAAGAAGGAAAGAAATTCCACAAATAAAATTTTAACAAGGCACACCTATCAAAGCACAAGGCAAGACCCACATTCAGACACAGGAGGCAGATGGTTGGAGTCTTACAATGTTTTTTAATCCAAAGGGGTAGGCAAGAGAATGGTCATGGACAGGCAAAAAGGTCAAAACCAGAACACAGTCGAGAGTGGCAGACAGGCTCTCGTGGTCAAGGCAGGCAGAATGGTCAGGCAGGCGGGTACAAAGTAGAAAAACTGTCAAGGGTCATAACCGGGAGGACTAGGAAAAGGAGAATGCAAAAAGCAGGGAAAAGGAAAAAATGCTGGTTTACTTGGAATCATACAAGACGACCTGGCACAAAGAGGCAGGAAACACATGGATAAATACACTGGGGAAAATAAGCGACACCAGGAGGGGTTGGAGACAATCACAAGAACAGGTGAAACAGATCAGGGCGTGACGACACCTGTTCATTGAATTGCATTCTAGGTGACTACCTCATGAAGCTGGTTGAGAGAATGCCAAAGGTGTACCTAGGTGTCATCAAGGAAAAGGGTGGCTTCTTTGAAGAATCTCAAATATAAAATGTATTTTCATTTGTTAAACACTTTGTTACTCCATGATTCCATATTTGCTATTTCATAGTTTTGATGTCTTCACTACTATTCTACAATGTAGAAAATAGTACAAATAAAGCAAAACCCTTGAAGGAGTAGATGTGTCCAAACTTTTGACTGGTACCGTAAGTATTCAGACCCTTTGCTATGAGTGTCGAAATTGAGCTCAGGTGCATCCTTTTTCCATTGATCACCCATGAGATGTTTCTACAACTTGATTGGAGTCCACCTGTGGTAAATTCAATTGATTGGACATGATTTGGAAAGGCACACACCTGTCAATATAAGGTTCCGCATTTGACAGTTCATGTCAGAGCAAAAACCAATCCATGAGGTCAAAGGAATTGTCCATAGAGCTCTGAGACAGGATTGTGTCAAGGCACAGATCTGGGGAAGGGTACCAAGACTCTTCCTAGAGCTGTCTGCCCGGCCAAACGGAGCAATCGCGGGAGAATGGCCTTGTTCAGGAAGGTGACCAAGAACCAGATGCTTACTCTGACAGAGCTCTGGAGTTCCTCTGTGGAGATGGAAGAACCTTTCAGAAGGACAACCATCTCTGCAGCACTCCACAAATCAGGCCCCTATGGTAGTGGCCAGACGGAAGCCACTCCTTAGTAAAAGGCACATGACAGCCCGCTTGGAGTTTGCCAAAAGGCATGTATGACTCTCAGACCATGAGAAACAAGATTATCTGGTCTAATGAAACCAAGTTTAAACTCTTTGACCTGAATGCCAAGCGTCACGTCTGGAGGAAACCTGGCACCATCCCTATGTTGAAGCATGGTGGTGGCAGCATCATGCTGTGGGGAAGTTTTTCAGCTGCAAAAAAATGGGAGACTAGTCAGGATCGAGGGAAAGATGAACAGAGAAAAGTACAGAGAGATCCTTGATGAAAACCTGCTCCAGAGTACTCAGGACCTCAGACTGGGGCGAAGGTTCACCTTCCAACAGGACAACGACCCTAAGTACACAGCCAAGACAACGCAGGAGTGGCTTCGGGACAAGTCTCTGAATGTCCTTGAGTGTCCCAGCCAGAGCCCGGAATTGAACCTGATCGAACATCTCTGGAGAGACCTGAAAATGGCTGTGCATCCAACCTGACAGACCTTGAGAGGATCTGCAGAGAAAAATGTGAGAAACTCCCCAAATACAGGTGTGCCAAGCTTGTAGCATCATACCCAAGAAGACTCAAAGCTGTAATCGCTGCCAACGGTGATTCAACAAAGTACTGAGTAAACGGTCTGAATACTTATGTAAATGTGATATTTCAGGTTTATTTTTTGCTTTGTCATTGTTTTTGCTTTGTCATTATGGGGTATTGTGTGTAGATTGATGAGGGGAAAACAACTATTTAATCAATTTTAGAATAATGCTGTACATAAAAAATGTGGAAAAAGCCAAGGTGTCTCTGTACTTTCTGAATGCACTGTATGCACGGTATAGGTTAAATCCCCCCAAGTATTGAAAGGTTGTTCACACAGGCCTACCTGAAATAGATACATATATATACTGCATGTAATTGAGGAGGTATTCATTGACGAGAACCAAAGTTAATGTGCAGAGCACAGGGAACAAAGTGACATCTACTGATCCAATTTCCAACTTGGCACTTATGAGGTACTTGATGGAATATATCATAAACTAACATAACAGAATTGTCCTGCTCATTGAGGACTTGGTCTACTTCCAAAAACAGATGTATATGTCAGTCTCCTTGTACAACACAGAAGGAAGTGTAAATATAGATGTTATTCATTCTCATGGCTGCTCAAGTGTAATAGCTTAAGAACTTATGTTGTTGATAGTTAATTTGAAAAATAAAATGCCCATTACAAGCATTTAATGCATTGCATGTAGTATGTATGTTTTACAATGTGTAATTGTATCCATTTCATAGGCTATTACAGTAGGGTTATACTACACGTAATCCTTACTGATGACAACCTATAGGATTGGTGGTATTTTGTGACCTGAAAGCTTAAGTAACATACATCATGTCCCTGAGAGAGCTATTGAGCATGATTTGATAGCGTCAATGTGTATCCTTGAAATATAAGAAAAACATCAACAACATACACTAGCATAAAGGCCTAGTTTTTAGCCTAGGGCCTATAACATATTGTGCATTAGGCTACACCACACTTGGTAAAACTGCCAATCTTGGTTTATGAAACACAAATAGGACTATATGATTGGAGCACTGAGGTAAACTAACTAGAAACGTTATATATTGTTCATATATTATTCATATTTTGGTACATTTGATTGTTATTAGTCCAAAACATGGTTTACACAAAGGCCCTTGATTACGAGGCCTAAATATATGACTGGATTCTGCTTTGTAAAAAATACAAAAATAAAATGAGTCTAAAAAGAAACCCCCCAAATACATTTTCAATCTGTCAAATTTTATAATAAATGTCTCATGTGCTTGATTACTCTAATGAATTGTGGCTGACAATCAATGCTCCAAATAACCTGCTTGTTGTTATGATGATTAAGATGTGAAAATGACTATGTAAATATTATTCACCCCCAAAAAATATTGAATTTAGCCAACATAGCAAATTGAATGACATTTAATTCCACATCTCATTATTAACCTAGGCAGCCAGTATGTTACTTGATAAATTATTCCATTCAATATGGCGTAGCCTAACTATCTTTCCTCCAGTAAAGCATTGAACACTTCTGAAACGCAAAGTTCATCTGTGTACTTACTGTTCCGTTTATTGGAGCTGAGCTGTTCTCGAGGACAGAGTGAGTACACTGCTGTACAGGCTGTTCCTGGTAATTGCGCTGCGCTGCGCTGCGCGAGCTGCGGCGGCGCTCGGAACAGAACGGGTTACAGGGTCAGGGTGTCTGCTAGAACAGTGTGTCCTCATCAGAGCGCAGCTACAGTACTACCGGAACATTGTGTTACTTTGTGGCTACTTTCCAAGGCCTGTTCGTATGTTTTCCACTAAACCACCCCCCCCCTCGCAGTTCCCTCCGCCTTCTTCCTAGTGTAATTTCAATTCTCCTCTCCTTAGGGCTCACACTCGCGTTTTGATCTTCACTAATGTCGGGGGGTTTGAGTGTAAAAAACTGCCGGCAGAACATTCAGTACCCTGTTTTGTTATGAGAGGGCGGGTTTGAAATCAGCAGCATAGGGTGCTTACTTGCGTTGCAGAGCTAGCGGTGATATACCGGCTGAAGTTAGCACGGAAGCAGCACACGAGCACTCAAAAGAGACAAAAGACAAAAGATAAATAGGTAAGTTACAGCTTTATTTCTTTGTCTTGTATGGACATAGGATAACTGGTTTGCTGTCTTCTGAATGGCTTTATTGGGCATATTTTATCTAGCGAGACCAATGAGTATTGAGTTACATGGTATACAATTGTAGCCTAGTGTTGTATATACAATTGTAGCCTCGGAATAAAATGAAAAAGTAGATAATAAGCAATATGTTTTTAATAATTTCAGTTTTTAAAACATATGATTCCGGTAATTTGGCTAATGTGTAGAATCAGTGTTCAGTGCAATTAAGTTCTGTTCTCCGGTTCTTTTCCAGATACATGTAGGCTAGATCTCATGCTCATGTTCTAGTCCTTCATTTATCACGTGTCAATGTTTTTTATGCGAGTGAGATGAATTTACATCCATTGAAGACTAATCCAATGCTATTATAACCGATTTACTCTTTTCATGATTTTTCTTTCTTTCTCACTCTCTTCACACACACACACACACACACACACACACACACACACACACACACACACACACACACACACACACACACACACACACACACACACACACACACACACACACACACACACACACACACACACACAAAGCGAGAGAGAATAATATATCAATTACAATTTCTATTTAATTAAAGGAAAATCTATAATTGACCTAAAATGAATATTTAGCCCTATTTCTTATTACAGGCTTATTACATATAGTTTAAGAAATATATAACAGACTTTGTATGCTAGATGTTTACATTTATTCAACATGTTTCTCCAGAACTGTTGCTTATGCAGTGAAGCATAGTATAATAGGTGTGACTATTGTTAAAAACAGTATGATTTTATCCAATCATTGTTTCAGTCTAATTACTGACTGGAAGACTGGGCAAAACGGATAGAAAACTAGGACACTGTTAAATATGTTAATCTGTAATTTCCTTTGCATTGTGATTGCTGGATAAGGTTGCAGGTTGAAGACAACCAAAGCATTTATTGCAGCACACGTTCAAGGCTTGTTATGTGTAGGGGATTAGGTGTACATACAGTACCCTCTATTATCAGACCAAGGTTTCCACCCAAGGTCTGCTTGGCCACACAATGGTTTACTGCATGTTTATATGTGGATTAGTGTGTAGCATTGACTTGTGATAGAGAGCTTGGAGGCACAGTATGCATCTGTGTAGTGCTGGAGCTCTCAGGACTGAATGTTCTCTGCTCTGTTGTGTTCCGTCCATGCATTTATCCACAGGGTCTCTGTTCCACTCTCTCTCTGAATAACCTTTTACTGCAGTGTACTAAATCAGGGTCACACACAGTGTTTCTTGATTCTTAAACAAATCTACTTTGAAACAAAAGTATACACCTCACACATGGTTAAGGGCTTAAAAAAAAGACATGTACCATGTCAGATAGAGTTGAAATGTATTACATTTTGAGTTTGCATCCCAATATTACACTTTATATACATCACAGAATACAGAAATATAACAACATTGTTTGACATAGAAACACTGGATAAAAAAAGAAAAAAAAAAGTTGATTAATTATGAAATGATGAAAAAAATAACATTCCACTCATGAGGCCACTAGGTCATTTGACTGCAGGCAAGGGCTACGAGACGAACTCACGCACTACCGGCTGTAACACAGCTGTAACTTACATTAATAATAACATACCAAGATGGTTTATATTTCTTCATCATAAATATTAACTTAAAGACAAATTCACAAGGATTCCGAATGAATGATGTTTGGATTAAATACTGTGGTACATAATTAATAACAGTTACATTCCGCTAGTAATGTTCCGTAGCCTGTGTTACCAAACATTTTAACGCCTTCCAAACTCAGATTTGACATTTCAGAAATTAAAATAATAGATTTTTTAGTACATCTGCATCAATCCCTGCATTTCCCCCATTAAAAGAAGACGGAATGTGTGTTAGTCTCTATTTGTGTTGCGGGGAGCCTATTTGGATATCGCCACCGATGCTGTGTTGTGACTGAGTGGGTTTCAGATTGGTGAACACCATCAGATTGTGCCAGGAATTTGGAACGGAAGAGCCATAGTGTTCACACACACACACACACACACACACACACACACACACACACACACACACACACACACACACACACACACACACACACACACACACACACACACACACACACACACACACACACACACACACACACACACACACACACACACACACACACACACACAACCTTAAACCTGACCTTAACCCTGAACCTAACCTCTAACACTAACCTGAATTGTAACCCTAAACCTAACCCCTAAACCTAAAATAGCCTTTTTCCTTGTGGGTACTGGGGAAATATTCCCACACATCAGAATTGTCCTTGTTTTACTAATTTCTGGTTCCCACAAGGATAGTAAAACCATATACACACACACACACACACACACACACACACACACACACACACACACACACACACACACACACACACACACACACACACACACACACACACACACACAGATGGAAACGCACACTACTGTGCAGGTGGACACAAACAGAGATCGACAGAGGTGGACAGACAGAGATGGACATAGAGTCATACAGGCTATTACACAGGTTTATTTCATAATTATATTACTAGATCATTAAATCAACTAATTATTCTTACATGTTAGTTGTGTGTGTGTGTGTTTATGCATTTGGCTCTGTCAATGTCGAAACTATACATTTACAGCTCCCAGAACATGATGTTCCGTTCCAACATTTCTTAGAAGTGATATCCATATGAGGAAAGGCAGAGTCACAGAAAACAATAATAATTTGATTATTTATTACTATGGTTATTGTTGTTTATGTTAACAATGACAAGTGATCACAGGCTCCTGATATCATTCTGACATACTGTATGCGGGAACAAATGTGAGATTCTTACAGATCTAAATTAAGCATCAAATGTGTGTGAGAGTATGTGTGTATGAGAGTGAGAGTGTGTGTCAGTGGAGGCAGGTGGAAGAAGCTATAGGAGGATGGGCTCGTTGTAATGTCTGAAATGGAATAAATGGAACATAGTCAAATGTGGTTTCCATATGTCTGATCTGTTTGATACCATTCCATGAATTCCATTCCAGACATTACAATGAGCCCGTCCTCCTATAGCTCCTCCCACCAGCCTCCTGTGTGTGTGTGCGCGCTCACAAGCACCTCTGTACAATATGCACCAGTATACCAATAGGTACTCTCCACTTGAGCCATGGCCTGTTTACCCCGCTACCATCTAGAAGGCGGAGACAGTATAGATGCATCAAAGCTGGGACTGACGAGAGATTGATAAACAGCTTCTATCCCCAGGCCATCAGACTGTTAAACAGTCATCACTAGCCGGCCACTGCCCAGTACCCTTCCCTGAACCTGAGACACTATCACTAGCCGGCTACCATCCAGTACTCAATCCTGCACCTTAGAGACTGCTGCCCTACAGAGTCATTGAACCCCTGTCACTATAATAATGTTTCCATACTGTTTTACCACTTTATATGTATATACTAAATTGTAGTCATGGTTCATCCTATATAACTACTGCTGTACATACCTTTTCTATTCATATACTGTACATACTGTCTATACACACCATTCACATATGTAGCAGTCAAAAGTTTGGACACACCTACTCATTCAAGGCTTTTTCTTTATTTTTACAATTGTCTACATTGTAGAATAATAGTGAAGACATGAAAACTAGGGATGCACGATATATCAGTGAACATATCGTAATCGGACGATATTAGCTAAAAATGCCAACATCGGTATCGGCCGATGTCTAGTTTAACGCCGATGTGCAAAACCAAAGTCCATGAAGACCATGAAGTAATGACGTTAGGGTCTTTGTGTGTCAAAAAATATACAGTATCACTGTCAAATCTGCACAAAAAAGTCTGCAAACACCGGCCACTAACTATGTGTTTTCAATACTGCGTTGGTAAAAAAGCATAATTTGTTTGACCGCAACTTCTGGGGTAGATAGCTTTAGCTTGGTACCTAGCTAGCACCAATACAACCAGCCTGAAAACAATGACCAGTAGAAACTGCAGTCCTTTTCATTATTCCTAGCAATGATTTAGGAATCCTTGTAAGTATTAGCCAGGTTTCCACTTGTTGTTCGCCTATTGAAATTGAACTTCATGAAAATAAATAGCTAGCCAGCTTCTTAACCCTGTTGACCAAAGCTAACGTTATAAGTAGCCAGCTAGCTTCATCTAGCTAGTGATGCTCGACCGGACCTGGTTATGTATTGTGAAGCTAGTCACAATAAAGATTATGTATAATAGTGGAATTTGTGGTTTGCCTTCAAAATAAAAGTATTGTCATTGACAGTGATGCAAATTAATATAAATAGTAGAATTATGCCATACTTTTATTTTGAAGGCTAACCTTAGTCACTGTTGTGGCTAATCCTTATTGTGGCTAGCGTCACATAGATGGGTCCGACCACCATTAATCAAATAAGAACTGTCTTACAGGCTGACCACACTGCTCGCATACGTCAACGAGCGTCTGCGTTGCCAAGGGCTAAAATAGAACTCCTTTCTATTTCTGACTCAGATCGCGCTGCAAGTCCTGCCTCTCCCATCTCCTCATTGGTTTATAGAAGCAGGTACCCACGTGCAATCTCCTCATTGGTTATACCCACGTGGGTGATTTGAAAGACGAACTGTGTTGCCTGTCGGTGTAGTAATACTATGAAAGTTTAGATGCCAATCACCATATCAGTTCAAAGATGAAAAAGCCTGGAAGGAGGAGAGATGACTCAAAACGATTCGGTTGACCATTTTATGTGTGGATTAATTGTCGGAGTAGAGGACCTTGTGCATTTCGGATGAATGTATATATCCCAGGACAAATTAGCTAGCAAGTGCAAGCTAACTAGCAAAATTGCTATAAATGTTTAATGCTTTTCAACCTGTTCCCAAATTAATGTAATTGGTTCAGAGTTTGTTTTGATATTTTAACCTGCGTGTCGTGAAAAAAAGCAAGAGTGGAAGGGTAACGTGTGAGCAAGGGGTAAAGAAAGAGGCAGAGAAGATGTTTCAGAGGAGGGGGTTGGTTGTAGAGGGGTGGAAGAGATGGAGGAGGAGAGATGGACCACAATGATTAGTAGAAAGCCATTTAAAGACATGTTACAGTACTTTGGCGACTAGTATGTATTTTTTAATCCTCCCACTTTGGTCTGAATGTGTCAATGTGTAGTTTATACATGCATAATATGTGAGCAGAATTATTGTTTTACCTCAACTATCCACAAAATCCCTAGTCTGAAAGTGACTGTTTTCTGGAAGCTGTGCAGCACCATTTCCACTACATTTTCCAGACCCCTAGCAACTAACGTTTCATCCAATGAGCTTCAGCCCCTCGTCATTTGAGTGACAGCTAGCAAGATGCACACACAGCAGAGCAAGAGAGAGAGAGCAATTACGTGGTGCACATACCTGCACATATGTGACGTAGTACGCATTTTTCGGGGACCACTTTTGGCTCGTGAGCACTACTTTAAGAACTACTTGCTAAAAAGTATATGAAAGTACCGGAAAATGCTTTGAACTTAGTTCATCATGTCTGGTATGGATTGTCCAGACCAGCAGTGAAGCAAGTAGGTCACTGGGTATCTAGAGGGCCAACAGATCAACTGTGTCAGCTGCTTCCAATTTGCTCCCTTTCCCTTGGCTCTAACCATTCAATGTTTGCAGATTTGTAAGGTTTAAGCAATATGGTGGAAGCTCCACCACCACACTGAGTACCTATCCAGACACTTCAGATCGAGAAATATCAAGGGTTTAGGGCCTATGGGAAAGTGTAGGTAGTGAATGGCGAAGGTGCATAACGATGTCGGAAGTCAGATATGATTTCATATTTTACCACTATCCATGGAGTTTTTTTGAACTACGATGCACGACATGGTTCAATGTGCCAATAAATCAGCACTGTAAACTTTTTTGTTTTTCTCTAATTGCCTGCATCTTGGAGCTTAAATTGGAATCATGTATATGTGCTAATGACAATACAAAACATGAGTAACTGTCACGCCCTGACCCTAGTATTCTTTGTTTTCTTTATTATTTTGGTTAGGTCAGGGTGTGACATGGGTAATGTATGTGTTTTTGTTCCTGTCTGGGGGTTTTGTATGTCTATGGGTGTTTACTAGTCTAGGTGTTATGTATGTCTATGGTTGCCTAGATTGGTTCTCAATTAGAGGCAACTGTTTATCGTTGTCTCTGATTGGAACCATATTTAGGCAGCCATATTCCTTGGGCATTTCGTGGGTTATTGTCTATGTTTAGTTGCCTGTGTCAGCACTATTATTATAGCTTCACGTTCGTTTTTGTTGTTTTTGTAAGTTTGTTTAAGTTTCTTTGTTTCATTAAAGAAGATGTATTCTCATCGCGCCTTGGTCTCATCGCTATAACGAACGTGACAGAATAACCCACCAAACAAGGACCAAGCAGCGTGAAATGGAGGAACATCGCTTTGTGGAAGAATGGACCCGGGAGAAGGATGAGTGGGTAACAACCTGGGAGGAGATAGAGAGGTGGTCGATCGATCCAGGGAGAGTACCAGAGCCCGCTTGGGATTCTATGGAACATTGCGAGGAGGGATACAGGAGAATGGAGGAACGGCGACGATATAAGGGTACACGGCTAGCACGGAAGCCCGAGAGGCAGCCCCAAGATTTTGTGGGGGGGGCACAAGAGGAGATTGGCTGAGTCAGGTAGGAGCCAACTCCTTGTGCTTACCGTGGGGAGCATGTTACTGGTCTGGCACCGTGTTATGCGGTGGAACGCACGGTGTCTCCAGTGCGCATTTCTAGCCCGGTGCGCTCTATTCCAGCTCCTCGCATTTGCCTGGCTAGAATGGGCATCCAGCCAGGAAGGAGGGTGCCGGCTCAGCGCTCCTGGTCTTCAGTATACCTACATGGACCAGGATATCCTGCGTACTGTGAGTCTGCACAGCCCTGTGCGTCCTGTGCCAGTGGGCAAGTATTAACATCCAGCCAGGACGGGTTGTGTCAGCTCTACAATCCAGACCTCCAGTACGCCTCCACAGCCCAGTACGTCCTGTGCCTGCTCCCCGCACTCACCCTGAGGTGCGTGTCCCCAACCCAGTACCACCAGTGCCAACACCATGCACTAGGCTTCCTGTGCTCATCCAGAGCCCTGTACGCCCTGTTCCTCCTCCCCGCACTCGCCCTGAGGTGCGTGTCCTCAGCCCGGTACCACCAGTGCCGATACCACGCACCAGGCCTCCAGTGCTTCTCCAGGGTCCAGTACTCCCTGCTCCTGCTCCTCGCACTCGCCCTGAGGTGCGTCTCCCCAGCCCGGTACCACCAGTGCCGGCACCACGCACCAGGCCTATAGTGCGCCTCGGCAGTCCAGTACACCCTGTTCCTCCTCCCCGCACTTGCCATGAGGTGCGTGTCCCCAGCCCGGTACCACCAGTGCCGGCACCATGCACCAGGCCTACAGTGCGCCTCACCAGTCCAGAGCGTCCGGCAACAGTACCCAGTCCAGAGCGTCCGGCAACAGTCTACAGACCGGAACCTCGTACGACGGGCCGCAGACCGGAACCTACCACGACGGGTCGCAGTCCGGAACCTACCACGACGGGTTGCAGTCCGGAACCTGCCACGACTGGTCGCAGTCCGGAACCTACCACGACTGGTCGCAGTCCGGAAACTCGTACGACGGGCCGCAGACCGGAACCTCCTACGACGGGCCGCAACAGTACTCAGGGGGGTGTACTGTCACGCCCTGACTTTAGTATTCTTTGTTGTCTTTATTATTTTGGTAAGGTCAGGGTGTGACATGGGTGATGTATGTGTTTTTGTGACCCTGTCTAGGGGTTTTGTATGTCTATGGGTGTTTAATAGTCTAGGTGTTATGTATGTCTATGGTTGCCTAGATTGGTTCTCAATTAGAGGCAACTGTTTATCGTTGTCTCTGATTGGAACCATATTTAGGCAGCCATATTCCTTGGGTATTTCGTGGGTTATTGTCTATGTTTAGTTGCCTGTGTCAGCACTATTATTATAGCTTCACGTTCATTTTGTTGTTTTTGTAAGTTTGTTTAAGTTTCTTCGTTTCATTAAAGAAGATGTATTCTCATCACGCTGCGCCTTGGTCTCATCGCTATAACGAACATGACAGTAACAGAGAGCAATGTAGACGATAACAATACATATCACGATATGGCACATTTTCTGTAAATTCAAATGAATAAATAGTTTTTATAAAATGACCACGTGTAAAGGCCTATTTCTTATTACATTTAGAATTATACTCAACAAATAAAAGGTACTTATTCATGTTTGATTATTTCTCCTGTTATTTAGAACCTTTGTGTAAATGTTCAATTAAGCATGTTACAAGATTTTAAATATGAATGTATAAAATCTAAAAAAGGGAAATCGAAAAAACACTTAAACTAGTTGCAAACAAAATAAATACAGGCCTAAAATCAATATATTTTTCACTTTTTCAGGACCCTGTCTTTCAAAGATAATTAGTAAAAATCTTAACTTCACAGTTCTTCATTTGTAAAGGGTTTAAACACGGTTTCCCATGCTTGTTCAATGAACCATAAACAATGAATGAATATGCCCCTGTGGAACGGTTAAGACACTAAGAGCTTACAGAAGGTAGGCAATTACGGTCACACTTATGAAAACTTAGGACACTAAAGAGGCCTAAGACAGCACTACAGGGAGACAGGACGGACAGCTGATCGTCCTCGCAGTGGCAGACCATGTGGAACAACACCTGCACAGGATCAGTACATCCGAACATCACACCAGCGGGACAGGTACAGGATAGCAACAACTGCTCGAGTTACACCAGAAACGCACAATCCCTCCATCAGTGCTCAGGACTGTCCACAATAGGCTGAGAGAGGCTGGACTGAGGGGTGGTAGGCCTGTTGTAAGGCAGGTCTTCACCAGACATCACCGGCAACGACATCGCCCATGGGCACAAACCCACCGTCGCTGGACCCGACAGGACTGACGAGTTGCGGTTTTGTCTCACCAGGGTGATAGTCGGATTTGCGTTTATCGTCAAAGGAATGAGCTTTGCACCGAGGCCTGTACTCTGGAGGGGGATCAATTTGGGGTTGGAGGGTCTGTCATGGTCTGGGGCAGTGTGCGTTATAGGGAAGACATCCTCCTCCCTCATGTGGTACCCTTCCTGCAGGCTCATCCTGATATGACCCTCCAGCATGACAATGCCACCAGCCACATTGTTCGTTCTGTGCGTGATTTCCCACAAGACAGAAATGTCAGTGTTCTGCCATGGCCAGCGAAGAGCCCGGATCTCAATCTCATTGAGCACGTCTGGGACATGTTGGATCGGAGGGTGAGGGCTAGGGCCATTCCCCCCAGAAATGTCAGGGAACTTGCAGGTGCCTTGGTGGAAGAGTGGGGTAACATCTCACAGCAAGAACCGGTAAATCTGGGGCAGTCCATGAGGAGATGCACTGCATTACTTAATGCAGCTGGTGGTCACACCAGATACTGACTGTTACTTTTGATTTTGACCCCCCCTTTGTTCAGGGACACATTATTCCATTTATTTTAGTCACATGTCTGTGGAACTTGTTCAGTTTGTCTCAGTTCTTGAATCTTGTTATGTTCATACAAATATTTACACATGTTAAGTTTGCTTAAATTAAACACAGTTGACAGTGAGAGGACATTTCTTTTTTTGACGAGTTTGTATATGTACATACATCAGTTTAAGTCTGAAGTTTACATACACTTAGATTGGAGTCATTCCAACTCGTTTTTCAACCACTCCACAAATTTCTTGTTAACAAATTATAGTTTTGGCAAGTCTGTTAGGACATCTACTTTTTGCATGACATAAGTCATTTTTACAACAACTGTTTACAGACAGACTATTTCACTCATAATTCACTGTATCACAATTCCAGTGGGTCAGAAGTTTACATACACTAAATTGACTGTGCCTTTAAACAACTTGGAAAATTACAGAAAATTATATCATGGCTTAAGAAGCTTCTGATAGGCTAATTGACATCAATTAACATGTCAATATGCATCATAAACCATTGTTTAGGGCAGCTCTCATTGTTTTATTTTACTGTGGAGCCCCTAGTCCTGCTCAACAAGCCTCAGATAGTTCTCTCAACATGCCTCAGATAGTCCCACCCCCCACACATGCAGAGACCGCACCTAGCTGAACTGGCACCTCCAGAGATACAACCTCTCTCATCGTGACTCAATGCCTAGGTTTACCCCCACTGTACTCGCACCCTACCATACCCTTGTCTGTACACTATGCCCCGAATCTATCCTACCCCGCCCAGAAATCTGCTCTTTTTATTCTCTGTTCCCAAAGCACTAGACAACCAGTTCTTAGAGCCTTTAGCCATACCCTCATCATACTCCTCCTCTGTTCCTCTGGTGATGTAGAGGCTAACCCAGGCCCTGTGTGTCCCCAGGCGCGCTCATTTGTTGACTTCCGCAACCGTAAAAGCCCTGGGTTCATTCATGTTAACATCAGAAGCCTCCTCCCGAAGTTTGCTTTATTAACTGCTTTAGCACACTACGCCAACCCTGATGTCCTTGCCATGTCTGAATCCTGGCTTAGGAAGGCCACCAAAAATTCTGAAATGTACATCCCCATCAAGACAGAACTGCTAAAGGGGGTGGAATTGCAATCTACTGTAGAGATAGCCTGCAGAGTTCTGTCATACTATCCAGGTCTATGCCTAAACAGTTTGAGCTTCTGCTTTTAAAGATCCATCTCTCTAGAAATAAGTTCCTCACTGTTGCCGCTTGTTATAGACCCCCTCAGCTAACAGCTGTGCCCTGGACACTATATGTGAATTGATTGCCCTCCATCTATCGTCAGAGTTCGTACTGCTAGGTGACTTAAATTGGGATATGCTTAACACCCCGGCCGTCCTACAATCTAAGATAGATGCCCTCAATCTCACACAAATTATCAAGGAACCTACCAGGTACAACCCCAAATCCATAAACATGCACACCCTCATAGATATCATCCTGACCAACTTGCCCTCTAAATACACCTCTGCTGTTTTCAACCAGGATCTCAGCGATCACTGCCTCATTGTCTGCGTCCGTTATGGGTCCATGGTCAAATGACTACCCCTCATCACTGTCAAACGCTCCCTAAAACACTTCTGCGAGCAGGCCTTTCTAATCAACCTGACCCGGGTATCCTGAAAGGATATTGACCCCATCCTGTCAGTAGAGGATGCCTGGTTGTTCTTTAAAAGTGCTTTCCTCTCCATCTTAAATAAGCATACTGCACTCGCTTCGAATAGTCCCCGTGATATGCAATTTTTCAGGGAAGTCAGGGACCAATACACACAGTCAGTTAGGAAAGCAAAGGCTACTTTTTTTCAAACAGAAATTTGCATCCTGCAGCACAAATTCCTAAAAGTTTTGGGACACTGTAAAGTCCATGGAGAATAAGAGTATCTCCTCCCAGCTGCCCACTGCACTGAGACTAGGAAACACTGTCACCACTGATGAATCCACAATAATCGAGAATTTCAATAAGCATTTCTCTACGGCTGGCCATGATTTCCACCTGGCTACCCCTACACCGGCCAACAGCTCCGCACCCCCCCCCCGCAGCATCTGGCCCAAGCCCCCCTGCTTCTCCTTCACCCAAATCCAGACAGCTGATGTTTGGAAAAAGCTGCAAAATCTGGATCCCTACAAATCAGCTGGAATAGACAATCTGGACCCTCTCTTTCTAAAATTATCTGCCTACATTGTTGCAACCCCTATTACTAGTCTGTTCAACCTCTCTTTCGTATCGTCTGAAATCCCTAAAGATTGGAAAGGGCCGCGGTCATCCCCCTCTTCAAAGGGGGAGACACTCTAGACCCAAACTGTTACAGACCTATATCCATTCTGCCCTGCCTTTCCAAAGTTTTTGAAAGCCAAGTGAATAAACAGATCACCAACCATTTCGAATCCCACCGTTACTTCCCTGCAATGCAATCTGGTTTCCGAGCTGGTCACGGGTGTACCTCAGCCACGCTCAAGGTCCTAAACGATATCATAACTGCCATCGATAAAAGACAGTATTGTGCAGCCGTCTTCATCAACCTGGCCAAGGCTTTCGACCGTATTCTTTCACCCGTATTCTTATCGGCAGACTCAACAGCCTTGGTTTCTCTAATGACTGCCTCGCCTGGTTCACTAACTATTTCTCAGATAGAGTTCAGTGTATCAAATCGGAAGGCCTTTTGTCCGGACCTCTGGCAGTCTCTATGGGGGTGCCACAGGGTTCAATTCTAGGGCAGACTCTTTTTTCTGTATTTATCAATGATGTCGCTCTTGCTGCGGGTGATTTGTTGATCCACCTCTACACAGACAACACCTGTATACATCTGGCCCCTCTTTGGACACTGTTAACAAAACTCAAAATGAGCTTCAATGCCATACAACACTCCTTCCGTGGCCTCCAACTGCTAGTAAAACAAAATGCATGCTCTTCAACCGATCACTGCCTGCACCCACCCGCCTGACTGTGATCACTAATCTGGACGGTTCTGACTTAGAATATGTGGACAACTATAAATACCTAGGTGTCTGGCTAGACTGTAAACTCGCCTTCCAGACTCACATTAAGCATCTCCAATCCAAAATTAAATCTAGAATTGGCTTCCTATTTCGCAACAAAGCCTTCAACACTCATGCTGCCAAACATACCCTCGTAAAACTGACTATTCTGCTGATCCTTGACTTCCGCGATGTCATTTACAAAATAGCCTCCAACACTCTACTCAGTCTGCATCCAATTTGCTATCACAGTGCCATTTGTTTTGTAACCAAAGCCCCATATACTACCCATCAATGCAACCTGTATGCTCTCGTTGGCTGGTCCTCACTACATATTTGTTCCCAAACCCACTGGCTCCAGGTCATCTATAAGTTTTTGCTAGGTAAAGCTCCACCTTATCTCAGCTCACTTGTCACCATAGCAACACCCACCAGTAGCATGCGCTCCAGCAGGTATTTTTCACTGGTCATCTGTCACGTCCTGACCTTAGTTCCTTTTTTATGTCTCTATTTTGGTTTGGTCAGGGTGTGAGTTGGGGTGGGCATTCTATGTTTTGTTCTGTGTGTTGTATTTCTATGTGTTTGGCCTGGTGTGGTTCCCAATCAGAGGAAGCTGTCAATTGTTGTCTCTGATTGAGAACCATACTTAGGTAGCCTGTTCCCACCTGTGTTTGTGGGTAGTTGTTTCCTGTTTTGTGTCGTTCACTCTCTTTGTTGTTTTTTGTCATTCAGTGTTCAGTTTATTTAATTAAATTTACTATGAAAACTTACCACGCTGCGTGTTGGTCCGACGATTCCTTTCCTCATCATCAGACGAAGAGGAGAGCCGTTACATCATCCCCAAAGCCAACACCTACTTTGGCTGCCTTTCCTTCCAGTTCTCTGCTGCCAATGACTGGAACGAATTGCCAAAATCACAGAAGTTGGAGACTTATATCCCCCTCACTAACTTTAAGCGTCAGCTGTTAGAGCAGCTTACCGATTGCTGCAGCTGTACACAGCCCATCTGTAAATAGCCCATCCAACCAACTACCTACCTCATCCCCATATTTGTTTTTGTTTTTCTGCTTTTTTGCACACCAGTATTTATACTTGCACATTTATTGCCTTACCTCCTTACTTCATTTGCACACACTGTATATATATTTTTTTCTATTGTGTTATTGACTGTACGTTTGTTTATCCCATGTGTTACTCCGTGTTGTTGTTTTTGTCGCACTGCTTTACTTTATCTTGGCCAGGTCGCAGTTGTAAATGAGAACTTGTTCTCAACTGGCCTACCTGGTTAATATGCGTCACATATCAGTTTGCATTTAGTACCTTGGTTCAAGTGTTAGCATCAACTCACGAAACCCCCGTTTCTTGACCGTGTAAATTGGGGCCATGTCTTTGCAGACTTAAGTTGTAACGGCAGCTGTTATCTCCTTCCATCTTTGATTCTTTGCCATATGGTGGGTCGCGGGCAAAAGCCTCTTGCAACGTCTGAGTCGGGGGTTTGTTTTGAGCACGCGACGGTACTTTTTTGGGTCTCATCCGTAGACTCTCTCCGTACTGTTTCACATGATTGTTTTGAGCACGCGACTGTACTTTTTTGAGTCTCATCCGTAGACTCTCTCCGTACTGTTTCACATGATTATTTTGAGCACGCGACTGTACTTTTTTGGGTCTCATCCGTAGACTCTCCGTACTGTTTCACATGATTATTTTGAGCACGCGACTGTACTTTTTTGGGTCTCATCCGTAGACTCTCCGTACTGTTTCACATGATTATTTTGAGCACGCGACTGTACTTTTTTGGGTCTCATCCGTAGACTCTCTCCGTACTGTTTCACATGATTATTTTGAGCACGCGACTGTACTTTTTTGGGTCTCATCCGTAGACTCTCCCTGTACTGTTTCACATGATTCTTGAGTAGGTGTTAAGAGGTTAGTGGTGTTTGAGCCTGTTGTCGGGACCGGCCTGCGGCATATTTTGCAAAGGACGGTTTTCTGGTCCATGTCAGACTTTTCATACCCAAACCACGTCCATGCGACCAAAGTAGCCCCTCTTTTAGGTACGAGCTCCGTGTCTCCATGCTCTGTGTCCCGTTCACTCTCCTCCATGTTTGTTTGTGTTGCAAATTTCCTTCCACACGGCACGAAAAGCATCGTCCAATTGAGGAAAAATATTGCTGTAAAGAGTGTGATTTTTAAACACAGCGAAATAAACGATATACGTTTTTATATCGTTTCATATTATGCTCTATAGTCACACAATATATATCATCATATCGCCCAGCCCTAGTTCACGGGCAGGCTAAAGCTATAAACAGATATAGACATTCCAAAATCAACATCGACACAATACACGTTAACTTGGCAAATATGACAGCAAAGCAGCATTTTAATACCATAGTGCTCTTTAGGTAGTCACATAGCGTCATGGTGGACTGAACTCAAATCTGGAGTTGATGAAAGATGAATAATGATGACTTTAACCCTGATTGCGTCTACCTAATTTTCTTATGTCCTAAGGCATGGGACCAGGCCCTAATCTTATTGGCCTGAGGGGAAAATTAAGTTGTATCGTATCTCTAAAGATGCAACAGGCTCTGGCGTAGCACACCCAGCCCACTGTCTTTTTTTGTGTGTGGAATTTTCATTAAATTAATGTGAGGAGTTTTTACAGTTCGTTCTAAACTATGTGCATTGCACTGTTGATGCTAGTATTATGGTATGACAGCAACACATTCCATGAGTTAACATGATGTATTGTGGTTTGAGAGATACAACTCATGAAGGCTGCCATTGAAAGACATCAGGATAATATTATATGTTAGCTCATCATCAGAAATCTCTTTTGGCTCTTCAACGGTGTCCCAGAACGCACTGTGCAGCATCACAAAGATTGACTGCACTGTTGCACCATCATCTCTCATATTTCATTCATCAAGGGACAGTTTTCAGAATGAAGTAGGAACAAAAATAATTTTATTTGGCCATGGAAGAAAAAGAGCTACTGTGTAAATTACTTACCACATTGCAGTTTTGATTGAATTTAACATTTTGGCATTGTCACTAGTGAATGTGGGAATAGTATACTGCAAAGAAACAGCATAGATACTGTACATAAAGACCTACAGATGTAAGATCTTAATTTCATCACCTTGTTGCAGGAGAACTTTAAAAAGTTTAAAATGGCGTCTGGAGTTTGTAATTTCCACTTTGACATTTCAGACTTGATTTTCCCTTATGAAAAAAGGTATCATCCCGTACAATGAATTATAATCCACATAATAATTTTGCATTTCCTGTTGCTTCCGGATTATTTTCCTGATATAGTAAACTGACTCAAATTAAGATGCTACATGTGTACGTTTTCTGGTGTCTTGACATTAGTGTGATGGTATGACTGCAGAAAGTTAACACGATGTACCGTGAGTTAACACGATGTACCGTGAGTTAACACGATGTATCATGAGTTAACACGATGTACCGTGAGTTAACACGATGTACTGTGGGCTGGGAGATAAGGCAGCCATTGAGGCACTTTCTCTAAGTTCCTCATCAGAAAACATGTTTGGCTCTTCAATGACAACAGTCTATCAAGAACGTACTGTGCTGCATGCCTCACAAAGAGGGACGGCGCAGAGTTTATTCTTCGTTAGTCAGCACCTCAACATACATTTTTGGGTATGCGTCAGCTCATGCATTTTATCAGAATGAAGAAGAAACAGAGTTGAGATGATAGAGGCGCCATTCCCTGACTCACATGATGTCAGAGATACTGTATAATATAGTTAACAATGTACCTACCTAAAGGTCATATGAATATCATTGATTACATTTAAAGTGAGAGTCAGGTGATTCTGAGAGGCCTTTCTACTGGTGACTTTGTGTGTTGGTGGGGTTTTGTGAGTGTGTTATTACATTGGTGCGTATCCCAGTTCTAACAATGTTTGTGTGTGACTCTTTTGTGCAGGGTTAGAGTGGCATTCTCAGGTGCCGATATGACCACAGATAAGGATCAGTCCATGGATGACCAGTCTCCTGCTGTGGTCTTTGCCGTTAAGGGCATTGACGTCACTCCTAACAAAGACGAGGGAATTTGCAAGGTAGGCTTTAATCTCATCCCACCATCCTCTGTAAAGGACAAACTCGGACTTGACATAAAGGAGCGCAGTTCAAATTATTATTAGGATTCAGCTCTACTTGTCATTCTCTGCGTTGCTTATCATTCCATAAACATGCGTTGTTGGTTATGAAAGGTAGGATGTGTTCTACTGTTGTCATCCTCTTTTAAGTCAGGCCTGAAGCACACACACAATGTGTTCCCTTTGGCATGTTATTCAGAGAGACTTCAGAGATACTCTTCTTTCATAATTCTGCCACCACTCAAGTGTTCCTTTGTTTTGAGCACATCCTCCTCTAAACGTGGCAAGAAGAACAGAGCACGGCAAGAAATACCGTTAGGATTAAAAATACTAGTAGGGGTACATGAAAGATAAATATTTCACATGAATAAAGTCATATCGTATTAAAAAAAATCACTACAGCTGTGATGGATACAGGACGTTTCGGTACAATTTTATGAATGCTGACAGATAATTTGTTAATTTGACATTGTGTGATCTTTTTGTGTTTTTTTTTACTGTACAATCAGTAATGCGAGAAAGGGTGGTGGAAACGCTTTTATGCACAAATATTGATATAATGACAATCATATCAAAGTAAATTTGGAGTCACACGATGCTATGGTGTGTGGTCCTCCCACTACAACTCGGGAAACCTTGCAGTTTATTAGGCTATAGCTAAAATAAGTTATGATGAACTTCAGTGTGGTGAAAGTACACAGTGATCTTGATCCTCCATTCCAATAAATATCAAGGGTCTTATTCTGATGACATGATGATCGATGCTTGACTGCCATTTGACAAATAAAAATATTCTTGCTCTTATCCATAATAATCTCATCATGTATACTAGCCTACCCGCACTGTATCTGCGAACTGTTGGCTCGAGAGCATGTGCCAAGACCAGAGCAACGTTAGGCACATTTTCTATTTAATGAAACTGTTTTTGTGACAAAACTATCGGTAGAGTTGAAAATTATATGGAAACACATTGAACTTTAGATTTGTATTCGGTACATGAAAACTTATGCAAAATGTCATTTTGAGGGCACTACGTCATCACACAGTGATTTTTATTCGCAACAAGTCCAATTGGTGGAAACACATATTTTCTTTATGCGGATTCTAGAATATTTGCATGAAAATCTTTCTCCAATTGGATGGAAATCTAGCTACTGTCTAGCTATAGAAAACAAGTACTAACTAGCATGCTGAGCTGAGCTGATCTTAGGGCTGACATCTGTTCTTTGTACAGGTGGTGAAAAAACAGGGAGAGGATGGGGACAGACCCATGATCGGGGACAAGGTAGCAGTGCACTACACTGGCAAACTTCTCAATGGGAAGAAGTTTGACTCCAGTATGGACCGCAAGAAACCCTTCATCTTCAATCTGGGAAAAGGTATGTTCGAGTCTGAGTCTGCCTCTTCCTTCCAGTACTTGTTTCTGTACATCTCAGTAACTTTTAGCTGAAGATGACCGTTATCAGGATCTACAGATGTACATAGCTTTTACATCAGGTAACACTTTATATTAAGGTCCCTTAATAAACCATTTATAAACAGTTTGTAAAGTGTTTATTTGCCATTTATTAATCATTGTTCCATTTATTACATTTGTAAATGTCAATATGCAATCTCTAAATAGTTATTTACGCATTTATAAACACTATTTAAAATTATTTATTAAGAGTTAATAAGATAATGAATAAGGTGTTTGATCATAGCATGTTCACAATTTGTTCATGATCAATAATATACTACTAATGTACTTATAAACCAGTTATAAAGGCGTTATTGTGGCTCAGTTGGTTGAGCATGGCGCTTGCAACAAGGTTTTTGGGTTCGATTCCCATGGGGGCTCAGAATAAAAAATAAAAAATGATGCACTCTACTGTAAGTCGCTCTGGATAAGAGCATCTGCTAAATGACTAAAATGACAAAAATCTAATTTCTAACTCACAAGACTATTTATAAGGAATTTATTAACGGTTTTTAAAGACAAGATGGTGCCGACAGAGAGGGTCACCTCGCTTCTAGTCCTTAGGAAACTATGCAGTATTTAGTTTTTTTATGTATTCTTTCTTCCATTGTTAGCCCAGAAAATCTTAAGTGTTAATTACATACAGCCGGGAAGAAATATTGGATATCAGATTGACATCAACTTACCAACATTACGACCAGGAATACAACTTTCACAAAGCGGATCCTTTGTTCGCACCACCACCCAGGACATTTGATCTGATTCCAGAGGCCGACCCAAAACAACATCGCCGCAGAAGAGGTAGATGGAGCGGCCTTCTGGTCAGACTTCAGAGGTGGGGACACCACCCACCGCTTCCGAGTATATAACAAGGTAGACTAAATTAGGGCAAGGGTTGCTTTCCAGAGAGACATCGGGGAAATATGGCTTTCTCGGGATATGTTGTCAGAGTCGGAACAGCCACCGGAATTCTTTATGTGTCGCTCCGACAGAAATAAACATTTCTCTGTGAAGAAGTGCGGGGGTGTATGCTTCATGATTAACAAATCATGGTGTAATCATGAAAACATACAGGAACTCAAGACATTTTAACTCAATCAAATGCCGACCATATTATGTCCAAGATAATTCTTGTTGGTTATTGTCACCGCCGTGTATATCCCCCCCTTAAGCCGATACCACAACGGCCCTCAAGGAACTTCACTGGAAACCATATATCCTGAGGCTGCATTTATTGTATCTGGGGATTTGAACTTCTTATGGCTGGGGGGCAGTATTGAGTAGCTTGGATGAATAAGGTGCCCCGAGTAAACTGCCTGCTACTCAGGCACAGAAGCTAAGATATGCATATTATTAGTAGATTTGGATAGAAAACACACTGAAGTTTCTGTTTGAATTATGTATGTGAGTATAACAGAACTCATATGGCAGGCAAAAACCTGAGAAAAAATCCAATCAGGAAGTGCTTGGATTTGGTCCGATTGCACTTCCTAATGCTACCACTAGATGGCAACAGTCATTAGAACCTTTTTTCAGGCTTCTACTGTGAAGCGGGAGTGAATAAGAGCTGTTTGAACCAGGTGTCTAGCAGAATTCCATGAGCTAAGTCTCGCGCATGGCCGTGAGAGCGAGCTGCGTTCCCTTTCATTTCTAAAAGCAAAGGAATTGTCCGGTTGGAACATTATTGAAGATTTACGATAAAAACATCCTAAAAATGTATTATATACATCGTTTGACATGTTTCTACGAACTGTAATGGAACTTTTTTGACTTTTCGTCTGGACTTAGTACTTGCGCCTTGTGAATTTGGATTTGTGAACTAAACCCGCGAACAAAAAGGAGGTCTTTGGACATAAATTATGGACTTTATCGAACAAAACAAACATTTATTGTGGAACTGGGATTCCTGGAGTGCATTCCGATAAAGATCATCAAAGGTAAGTGAATATTTGTATCTGTATGGCTTGTTTTGGTCTCTGAGCGCTGTACTCAGATTATTCCATAGTGTGCTTTTGCTGTAAAGCTATTTTGAAATCTGACACAGTGGTTGCATTAAGGAGAAGTATATCTTTAATTCCATGCATAACAATTGTATTTCAACATTTATGACGGATGTTTTGGAAGCAAAACATTACTGAACATAACGTGCCAATGTAAACTGACATTTTTGGAAATATATATGAACTTTATCAAACAAAACATACATGTATTGTGTAACATGAAGTCCTATGGGTACCATCTGATGAAGATCATCAAAGGTTAGTGATTAATTTGATCTCTATTTCTGCTTTTTGTGACTCCTCTCTTTGTCTGGAAAAATTGCTGTGTTTTTCTGTGACTAGGCGCTGACCTAACATAATCGCATGGTATGCTTTCGTTGTAAAGCCTTTTTGAAATCGCACACTGGTGGGATTAACAACAAGTTTATCTTTAAAATGGTGTATAATATTTGTGTTTGGGGAATTTTAATTATGAGATTTCTGTTTGAATTTGGTGCCCTGCACTTTCACTGGCTGTTGTCAAATCGATCCTGTTAACGGGATTTCAGCCGTAAGAAGTTAACAAAGCAAATTTGAGAACAAGGCTACCTAAATTCTATCAACATATTGACTGTAGCACAATACTGGATCACTGTTACTCTAACTTCCGCGATGCATACAAGTCTCTCCCCCTCCCTCCTTTCGCCAAATCTGACCACGACTCCATATTACGTATCCTGTCTATAGGCATAAATTCAAACAGGATGTACCTATGACAAGAAGTTTTGATCACGCGGACTGGAACATCGCCTCGGAGAATAATATTGATTTGTACGCTGATTCGGTGAGTCAGTTTATAAGGAAGTGCATTGGAGATGTGAATAGATGGCGGCATTTGCGCAAAACTGAAAGCGTGAACCACCGCATTTAACCTCTTGCTCCTACCTGACACGCAGGCGTCCCATCTAGACATCTGGAAATGCAAATGCGCTACGCTAAATGCTAATAGTACTAGTTAAAACTCAAACGTTCATTAAAATACACATGCAGGGTATTGAATTAAAGCTACACTCGTTGTGAATCCAGGCAACTAGTCAGATTTTTTAAATGCTTTTCGGCGAAAGCATGAGAAGCTATTATCTGATAGCATGTAACACCCCAAAAGATCCGCAGGGGACGTAAACAAAATAATTAGCATAGTCGGCGCTACACAAACCTCACAAATAAAATATAAAACATTCATTACCTTTGACCATCTTCTTTGTTGGTACTCCTAGATGTCCCATAATCACTATTGGGTCTTTTTTTCGATTAAATCGGTCCAATAAATAACCTAGATATCGATCTATGAAGACTGTGTGATAAACAAAAAAAAATAGCGTCTTAAAACGTAACGTCATTTTTTTAAATTAAAAAAGTAGACGATAAACTTTCACAAAACACTTCGAAATACTTTTGTAATGCAACTTTAGGTATTAGTAAACGATAATAAGCGATCAAATTGATCACGAGGCGATGTATATTCTATAGGGGTACGTCTGGAAATAATGTCCGGGTAAATCTCAACCAAAATATCTGGTCCGAGACCTGAAGAAATGGGCTGTCTCTTCTTTGTTTGACCAAGAAACAAAGCCTAGGCAAATGACAAGACTGTTGACATCGTGTCGAAGCTGTAGGAATTGCAATCTCGGCTCCAGGTAATTTGCTTTCCCATAGACAATACATGCAAGTGGCGCATTGATATATTTTCCAATTTTCAGTGATCAGATTTTCCTGCGCTTTTCGATGAAACGCACGTTCTGTTATACTCACAGCCGTGATTTAACCAGTTTTATAAACATCTGAGTGTTTTCTATCCACACATACTAATCATATGCATATACTATATTCCTGGCATGAGCAGCAGGGCGCTGAAATGTTGCGCGATTTTTAACAGAATGTTCGAAAAAGTAGGGGGTAGGAGTAGCAGGTTAACCATGAAAAGATAACTGGGAATATGGCTGAATAAAAACGGTGTAGTTATTCCCTCCGCAAGGAAATGAAACAAGCGAAATGTTGGTATAGGGCCAAAGTGGAGTCACAATTCAACGGCTCAGACACGAGATGTATGTGGCAGGGTCTACAGGCAATCACAGACTACAAAAAGGAAAAAACAGCCACGTCACGAACACTGACGTCTCGCTTCCAGACAAACGAAACACCTTCATTGCCTACTTTGAGGTTAATACAGTGCCACCGACATGGCCCGCAACTGTGGCCTCTCCCTCTCCTTCTTCGTGGCCGATGTGAGTAAGACATTTAAAACATTCCTCAGAACATGCGCAGACCAGCTGGCTGGTGTGTTTAAGGGCATATTCGATCTCTCACTATCCCAGTCTGCTGTCCCCACATGCTTCAAGATGGCCACCATTGTTCCTGTACCCAAGAAGGCAAAGGTAAATGATCTAAATGACTATCGCCCCATAGCACTCATTATGATGTGCTTTGAGAGGCTAGTCCAGGATCATATCACCTACACCTTACCTGCCACCCTAGACCAACTTCAATATGCATACCGTCCCAATAGATCCACAGACGATGCAATCGCCATCACACTGCACACTGCCTTATCCCATCTGGACAAGAGGAATACCTACTGTATGTAAGAATGCTGTTCATTGACTACAGCTCAGCATTCAACACCATAGTACCCTCTAAGCTCATCATTAAGTTTGAGGCCCTGGGTCTCAACGCCGCCCTGTGCATTTGGATCCTGGACTTGCTGACGGGCCACCCCCCCTTCGCTGATCCTCAACACTGGGGCCCCACAAGGGTGCGTGCTCAGCCCCCTCTTGTACTCCTTGTTCACCCATGACTGCATGGCCATGCACGCCTCTAACTCAATCATCAAGTTTGCAGATTAAACAACAGTAGTAGGCTTGATCACCAACAACGAGACAGCCTATAGGGAGGAGGTGAGGGCACTCAGAGTATGGTGTCAGCAAAACAACCTCTCACTCAATGTCAACAAAATAAAGGAGATGATCGTGGACTTCAGAAAACAGCAGAGGGAGCACCCCCCTATCCACATCGATGGGACAGCAGTAGAGAAGGTGGAAAGTTTTAAGTTTCTTGGCGTACACATCACTGACAAACTGAAATGGTCTACCCACACAGATAGTGTGGTGAAGAAGGCGCAACAACGCCTCTTTAACCACAGGAGACCGAAGAAATTTGGCTTGTAACCCTCAAACCTTTACAGATGCACAATTGAGAGCATCCTATCGGGCTGTATCACCACCTGGTATGACAACCACACTGCCACAGCCGCAGGGCTCTCCAGGAGGGTGGTGCGGTCTGCACAACGCATCACCCGGGGCAAACTACCTGCCCTCCAGGAGACCTAATGCACCCGTTGTCACAGGATGGCCAAAAAGATCATCAAGGACAACAAACACCCGAGCCACTGCTTGTTCACCCCGCTTACCATCCAGAAGGTGAGGCCAGTACAGGTGCATCAAAGCTGGGACCGAGAGATTGATAAACAGCTTCTATCTCAAGGCCATCAGACTGTTAAACAGTTGTCATTAACACAGAGAGGCTGCTACCTACATACAGACTTTAAATCATTGGCCACTCTAATAAATAGATCACAGGTCACTTTAATAATGTTAACATATCTTGCATTACTCATCCCATATGTATATACACTGTATTTTTATACCATCTATTGCATCTTGCCTATGCCGCTCGGTCTTCGCTCATCCATATATTTATATGTATATATTCTTATTCCATCCCTTTGCTTAGATTTGTGTGTATTAGGTAGCTGTGGAATTGTTAGATTACTTGTTAGGTATTACTGCACTGTTGGAACTAGATTGAAGCACAAACATTTCGCTACACACACATGGTTAACAGATGTCACTGTGAATGTGACCAATAAAATTTGATTTGATGGTTTGTCTCCCCATTTGTATACAGTGCTTTCAGAAACTATTCCTTCCCCTAGACTTATTCCACATTGTGTTGTGTTACAGCCTGAATTCAAAGCCCATCTACACACTGTAACGGCGTTCTTCGTTTGTTGAAAGAGAGTCGGACCGAAATGCAGCGTGGTTGTTACTCATGATCTTTAATGAAGGATCGCGATACACGAAATAACTTATACATATACAAAAACAACAAACGGAACGTGAAACCTAATTACAGCCTATCTGGTGAACACTACACAGAGACAGGAACAATCACCCACGAAATACACAGTGAACCCCGGCTACCTAAATACGGTTCCCAATCAGAGACAACGAGAATCACCTGACTCTGATTGAGAACCGCCTCAGGCAGCCATGCCTATGCAACACACCTACTCAGCCGCAATCCCAATAACTACAAACCCCAATACGAAATACCACAAAATAAACCCTGGCCTGACCAAATATATAACGAAACACAAAACACTATGACCAAGGCGTGACACACACAACATCCCACAATGACAAAGTTATTATTATTATTTTTTAAACATTTGACATTTTGCTAATTTATTGAAAATGAAATACAGAAAAAAACAAATGTACATTTCACACCCGAGACAAAACGCTGTAGAAGCGCCTGTGGTAGCGATTGCAAGTCTTTCTGGATACGTCTCTAAGAGCTCAAAATCCACACCTGGATTTTGCAAAATTTGCAAAACAATTTAATAAATTTGTTGAACATTGCTCGACAACCATTTGCAGGTTGTGCCATAGATGCTTAAAATATGGAGAGTGGTACGCAGTAATTTTTTCAATATTACTTTAGTGCCTTCTTGCAATCAGGATACATGTTTTGAAAACATTTGTATTCGTACAGGCTTCCTTCTATTAATTCGGTCATTTAGGTTAGTATTGTGGAGTAACTATAATGTTGTTGACCCATCCTCAGTGTTCTATCACAGCCATTACATTCTGTAACTGTTTTAAAGTCGTCATTGCCCTCATGGTAAAATCCATGAGTGGTTTCCTTCCTCTCTGGCAAATGAGTTAGGAAAGACGGCGGTATCTATGTAGTGACTGGGTGTATTGATATACCATCCAAAGTGTAATTAATAACTTCACCATGCTCAAAGGGATATTCAATGTCTACTTTTTTCTTTTACCCATCTACCAATAGGTGCCCTTCTTTGCGAGGCACTGGAAAACCTCCCTGGTCTTTGTGGTTGAATCTGTGTTTAAAATGTACTGTTCGACTGAGGGACCTTACAGATAATTGTATGTGTGGGGTACAGAGATGAGAAAGTCATTGAAAAATCATGTTTTAACACTAGTCCATGCATCTTATTATGTGTTTTGTTAAGTGAATTTCTACTCCTGAACTTATTTAGGCTTGCCATAACAAAGGGGGTTGAATACTTATTGACTCGAGACATTTCAGCTTTTCATTTTCTAACTATGACAAAAAAGAAACTACATTTATTATATTTTAAATTCAGGCTGTAACGCTAAACAAAACATTGGAAAATTCAAGTGTTTGTGAATACTTTCTGAAGGAACTGTACGTATTTATAAATGTAAATGTCATGAATGTGATATTTATTAATTGTTAATGAGTGCATTTGAAAAGCATTTGATCTATAGTCACATTTGGTATTCCTGTAATAATAAGGAATTCCCCTCGACTATGCCCACAAATTGGGGAAAACAAGCATTCTTTCTCGTAGACCCCCTCTGTGAAAGAGCCACCTTCGTCATAGATTTTTGTTATACAGAAATAAAAAAACATGCTGAAAGGCTGCTGTGTTGTTCAATGTACATGTAGCCAGGTCAAAAATGCCAACTTGCGGTTCGCAATGCTCCCACGTAGAGAAATCGAACCTGCGAGAAGAGCACTGTGGCTTCATGCTATTTGGTGTGGAAGAGTGGGAAATTGTGGGGACCCGTTGTCCAAGTAGGCTACACGTAGCAATGCGTGTGGAAAACATTTCATCACAGGTAAGACATCTACATGTAGTTTTGTAATTGACTTAAGCAAGCAGACAAGAAGAAAATTTGTTTGAAAAAGGTCAGGTTTTTGCTGTGAGCCAATGGGATAATTTAATTTATAATTATAATTAATAACCAAGGTACCTTGGGTTGTTTTCCCCACAGGCGTGTGGGGGCCGCAATGTTCTATTTTAAATTATATTATAAATTATATTATATATATATTAAAATGGTATTATTTTGTGCTATTTTATTGTGTTACTATTTCCTTTTTTATTGATTCATTTTCTTACTTTTTAGCTGCATTGTTGGGAAAGGCTTAAGCAAATCTACACTTGTATTCAACGCATGCGACAAATACAATTTGATTGTGTCAGATATCACTGTTCTCAGATATTTTATTCATAGATTTTAGATGTGAATTAAAAAGTGTTTTTGCAAAACGTAATACATCCATTGTTTAGCTGGAATACTCTGATATGTGGTTGTCTCATCTAGCTATCCAGGTGAGACATCACAAAAAAATTCTGAGATCTGGGACTTAAAAATAGTCATCTCAAAACGATACATTTTGCTGATAGAATCTTATAGTTCGAAGTAATTGAAAAATCAAGGACTTGGATCTTTTTTTGACCACTTTTCCAGAAGAATGGCCTTACTGTAAGCTCTTTATGGTAAAAACAAATAAATACAGGTGTCTTAGAGCATGTTTCAGGCTCTTAGGAAAGGCATTGTTTTTGTCTTGTTCTAGATCAATATGAAAACCTCCATGGAAGAGGTATTAAACAAAAATGACAAACTTACATTTTATTGCTAAATAGCAAGTAGATACTGACTTTGGGTGTCAGAGACCACAAAAATATTTCAGTTTACTTATACAGATCTAAGCTTTAGCAATGTTGCTAGTTACATACAGTACATTTGGAAAGTTTTCAGAACCCTTGACTTTTGTTACATTACAGCCTTATACTAAAATGTATATATTTAAAAAGGAACCTCAAAATAAATATCCAGAAATGTTCGATCGGGTTCAAGTCCGGCCTCTGGCTGTGCCACTCAAGGACATTCAGAGACTTGTCCCGAAGCCACTCCTGCGTTGTCTTGGCTGTTTGCTTAGGGTCGTTGTGCTGTTGGAAAGCAAACCTTCACCCCAGTCTTAGGTCCTGAGTGCTCTGGAGCAGGTTTCAGTCAAGGATCTCTCTGTACTTTGCTTCATTCCTCATTCCCTCAATCCTGACTATCCCAAAACATCCCCACAGAATTTGTATTTATTTTTTAACCTTTATTTAACTAGGCAAGCCAGTTAAGAACAAATTCTTATTTGCAATGATGGCCTAGGAACAGTGGGTTAACGATTTTTACCTTGTCAGCTCAGGGATTTGATCTTGCAACCTTTCGGCTACAAGTCCAATGCTCAAACCACTAGGCTACCTGCCGCCACAGCATGATGCTGCAACCTCCATGCTGCACCATAGGGATGGTGCCAGGTTTCCTCCAGACGTGATGCTTGGCATTCAGGCCAAAGAGTTCAATCTTGATATCATCAGACCAGAGAATCTTATTTCTCATGGTCTGAGAGTCATTAGGTGTCTTTTGGCAAACTCCAAGCGGACTGTCATGTGCCTTTTACTGAGCAGTGGCTTTCGTCTGGCCACTCTGCCATAAGGCCTGATTGGTGGAGTGCTGCAGACATGGTTGTCCTTCTGGAACATTCTCCCATCTCCACAGAGGAACTCTGGAGTTCTGTCAGAGTGACCATCTGGTTCTGTGTCACCTCTCTGACCAAGGCCCTTCTCCCACGATTGCTCAGTTTGGCAGGGCGTCCATCTTTAGGAAGAGTCTTTATTCTGCCCTGGAATTGCGTTACCATGCAGAATTAGACAGATAGCTAACAACTAAGTCTTCAATAAAAGGCTTGACTTTTCTTGAACGGATATATTGAAAACGTTTGTTGTGAAACTGCAAAATACAGAAAATAATCTACTTTAGTATCAATTCACATTGACATACTGTAGCTGTACATTATACATTCCAAGTTGAAGTTGCATAAATACAAAGCACCTGCCAAAAAACCATGTATCTGGCATGATGCCAAACTAGATAGCTAATTACCATATGAGTAGTAACTAGCCAACTCTTTTCATTACTCTAATAATGTGAAAACACCTCTGTACAATAACAAAGCATATTACACTAGAAACAGTAACAAAAGTACAGTATTGTATGTTTTACAAACTAATACAGCTGACTGGCATACATGAAAGGCATTGGAATTTGTGTGAGTAAATGCAACCAACCAACATTGATAAGTAAGCAATTTTATCAATAAACAATATTATCATCACTAGCAATATGCTTGAATTGAACTTACAAACAAATATTTTCAGTGGCTGAAGCGTGACAAGGAATAGCTGCACAGAAAGAACTGCACAATACTTCCTGATTCCGCACAGAAAGCTCCCTAGGGGGCGATAAGCACAATGGAACACAATGAAAGTTCATCTTAACCACTATAATAAAATAATATGTTACCTTCTAACAGGATGGCAGCACAGTCTTGGTGGTTCCAAACTTCTTCCATTTAAAAATGATGGAGGCCACTGTGTTCTTGGGGACCTTTAATGCTGCAGAAATGTTTTGGTACCCTTCCCCAGATCTGTGCCTCGACACAATCCTGTCTCTGTGCTCTACGGACAATTCCTTCGACTTCATGGCTTGGTTTTTGCTCTGACATGCACTATCAACTGTGGGACATTATATAAACAGCTGTGTGCCTTACCAAATCATGTCCAAACTATTGAATTTCCCACAGGTGGACTCCAATTTCGAGTCTCATAGCAAAAGGTCTGAATACTTATGTAAATAAGGTATTTCTGTTTATATTTCTAATAATGCAAGCATTTCTAAAAATCTGTTTTCGCTTTGTCATTATGGGGAAAAAATCTATTTAATCCACTTTAGAATGAGGCTGTAATGTAACAAAATGTGGAAAAAGTCAAGGGGTCTGAATACTTTCTGAATGCACTGTAAATTTTGAGTCAAAGAATTCTTTGACCTAGATAGTTTGTGTGTATGTATTGATATGTAGGCTGTGTGCCTTTTGTTTAAAAAAAAGTTTATGTAGTTCTGTCCTTGAGCTGTTCTTGTCTATTGATGTTCTGTATTATGTCATGTTTCATGTTTTATGTGGACCCCAGGAAGAGTAGCTGATGCTTTGCATCATTATACTAATAATATACCGTATAAACCATTAACAAATGCCTTATAAATAATCTTTTGAGTTGACAATAACTCCTTTAGACCTGGTTTATAAGTACATCAGTAATGCATGATTAATAATTTACAAATTGTGAACATACAATGATGAAACACCGTACTAATTTTCTTAGAAATCATTAACACATTATTTAAAATAGTGTTTATGTATGTGTAAATTACTATTTAGATATTTCTTATTTACATGAACAAATATAGGAATAATGATTAATACTTGATAAGTAAACTCTATATAAACGTATAAATGGTTTATTAAGGGACTTTAATATAAATTGTTACCCTACCATCATACTTACATCTCAAAGTGTGGCATGTGTTTGACATCTGTGTGCATGTTGGGGAGGGAGTGTGGATGGTGGGTTGTGGTAACACATCTTATTCACCTGCCGTATGTATCACCTATATGTCACTGCATATGTAGCCTACATCTGTTCATCATGTCTCTTCTCATATATCACTCCTCAGGTCAGGTGATTAAGGGCTTGGATATTGGTGTGTCCTCTATGCAGAGAGGAGAGGTGTGCATGCTCCTCTGCAAACCAGAATATGCTTATGGTTCAGCTGGATGCCCCCCCAAAATACCTCCCAATGCCATGCTACAGTTTGAGGTAGGTTAAGCAGAGTGGTTTCCAATGTGATGGTGGTATACGGGCCTTCATCTACACATACAGTTGCAGGTTTCCCCTATACTGTATTCTGACTGTGGATTGTTCTATATTCTCTCTCTGCATTGTGAACAAAACACATAAATAACACGGTCTCTGTCATAATTCTCATCATTATGGAATCATATGGTTACTGTTGTGGTCAACACCCAACAAATGGATGTGATTTGATGTTTTTTCTGTTCTTACGTGTCTCTTCACTTCCTTTAGGTGGAGCTGCTGAGCTTCAAAGGGGAGGTGTTGACGGACGATGGCGGCATCACGAGGAGGATAAGGGTCAAAGGGGAAGGTTATAATAGTCCCAATGATGGATCAACTGTCCACGGTGAGGCAGACATGCCTTCTCTCCATCACATTCATTGTGATCTCATTAACTGTGAACTTGGTGATCAATATTTGTATTGATTTTGGTACAAAGGCTTTGTCTCACATTGACTGTCATCAACATTTTGATTTTTGTAGTCTCAAACAACACAAAAAAACTGTGAACATTCAAACCTACATTATGTTTGTTATCTGAAGTATAATAATAATATTTTCCATTAAAAAAAAGAAAGAAAATCGGTATATTTTCAATTGCAGTCCTGTATTCCACAGTGCACCTGGAGGGTCGCTGTGGAGAGCGTCTGTTTGACTCCAGGAACGTGCACTTCGTTGTGGGCGAGTCAGAGGACATGGGTGTTCCTCTGGGTGTAGACAGAGCCATGGAGAAGATGCAGAAAGGAGAATGCTGCATGCTCTACTTAAAACCCAAGTAAGGGCCTTTACTCTACTCTACCTCCTGTCGCTGAGGTGGACCTATTGCAACAAAAAGTAGATATGCTTAGTCAGTCATCATCAGCAATGATTTGTAACCTTCAACAAGCATCTCTATAGAAAAATCACGAAAGAATGTAGGTGTGCGTCAGAAATAATCAGCCATACAATACTCTCGCTCTTGTTTTTTGTAGGTATGGCTTTGGGAAAGATGGTAGAGCACAGCATAAGATTGGACCAAACTCAGACCTGATGTATGAAGTGACTCTAAATGACTTTGAGAAGGTGAGTTCTACTTACTGGATTAGATAGGGTAAAAAGAATGTGTTCATGTATCCTATTAGTGTCCCTGGAAGATACCAACAGATTGCTTTTATTTGAGCTGGTGGAGTTTAGACAATGAGGGTCTCAGTTAGATATTCCATGATGGCAGAGTGACCCTGGAGAAAATAATGGGAAGAAACAGGCATAATCTCATTGAAAGTCACCATCTCTGAAACTGATAACAGTATGTTTTCTTTTCAAGGCCTTCTCTGAAACTGATAACAGTATGTTTTCTTTTCAAGGCCTTCTCTGAAACTGATAACAGTATGTTTTCTTTTCAAGGCCAAAGAATCCTGGGAATTGGATCTAAAGGAGAAACTGGATTTGTCTGCTAGAGCCAAACAGAAAGGGACCCAATATTTCAAGGTATGGTGCACCATCTCTGTCTTTCAGACAATAGACAAAATGTAATGACCATTGGATGCATCTGTGTATGAATATTTTAGCTAGTGATGCACCGATATGACATTTTTGGCCGATACCGATATCTGATAGTTTCCTTGCCAAAAGAAACCGATAATGATAACCGGTATTTCAAATTTTAGCAGCCTTTTAAGCATTCTAGTACAGTTAAATAGTGAAAACACACACACACATGGACGCAGCTGACCGGGATTGGGAGTCCCATAGGGCGGCGCACAATTGGCCCAGCGTCATCCGGGTTTGGCCAGGGTAGGCGGTCATTGTGAATAACATTTTTTTCTTAACTGACTTGCCTAGTTAAATAAAGGTTACACACACACACACACACACACACACACACACACACACACACACACACACACACACACACACACACACACACACACACACACACACACACACCACAACGTTATTTTTCTTGGCATTTACGTATGTCCCCTTTACCAGTAAAACATAGTCAAAACCTATTTCTTTCACTTAGTTGCTTTGCTGTTTCGTTGTTCATTTGTTCAGTCATTTCATTCTCAACCAGGATTTCTATGGAACGCCGTTTGGGTCTTTGCATGTTATTTGACCTGTCAAATAAACTTGTTGACCAATCAGGACCTAAATATGACTGCACGTCACATAATAATTTAACGCATTCATTCGTTTTTTTGCCTAGTTAATACATATTGATTACACTATCGCTCGTATTTTATGTCACAACGATTCATCGATAGGTATGCTATGATGCTGGTAAAGTTGTCTCGCGCAGCGTGAGTAGCGTTCCACATCATTTTAATCAACTGAAACTCACCCAACAAAAACAACCAAATTAACCGTGACGCTACAGGTGTGCACTCAGGCAATTCAATGTAGACAAGATCCCACACCAGAAAGTGGGAAACAGGGCTGCCTAAATATGATCCCCAATCAGAGACAATGATAAACAGCTGTCTCTGATTGGGAACCATATCAGGCCAACATAAAAATACAAAACCCCCTAGACCTACAACAACCCTAGACATACAAAACCCTAGACATACAAAACCCTAGACATACAACACTAGAGTACCCACCCTAGTCACACCCTGACCTAACCAAAATATATAGAAAACAGAGATATCTAAGGTCAGGGCGTGACACGCATCTACAGTGCTGGTCATAAAAAAAGTTGGCTAGCTCATGGATGCAAACAATGTTCTTGTCACACCCTGACCATAGTTTGCTTTGTATGTTTCTATGTTTTGGTTGGTCAGGGTGTGAGCTGAGTGGGCATTCTATGTTACATGTCTAGTTTGTCTAGTTCTATGTTTGGCCTGATATGGTTCTCAATCAGAGGCAGGTGTTCGTCATTGTCTCTGATTGGGAACCATATTTAGGTAGCCTGTTTGGTGTTGGGTTTTGTGGGTGATTGTCCTTGTTACTGTCTCTGTGTTACTTTGCACCAGTATTAGGCTGGTTCGGTTTTCGTGGTACGTTTATTGTTTTTGATTCGTGTTTACTTTGTTTCATTAAACATGGATTGCAATAGCCACGCCGCATTTTGGTCTGACTCTACTTTACCGAAAGAGAACCATTACAGTTCTTCCCAAAAAACATAGCAAAACTACATCATCTGTTTCACTAGCTATAGTTAGCTAACTAACTATATAGCTAGTTGTCATACTCTAAAATAACCCTCATTTATAAGACAGTTCTTATTTGATTAATGGTGGTTGTACCCATCTATGTGAAGCTAGCCACAATAAGGATTAGCCACAATAGTGGACTTTGCGGTTAGCCTTCAAAATAAAAGAATGTAACTGACAGTGATGCAAATGCATACAAATAGTAGAATTATGCCATAATTGAATAGATCCTGCTAAACAAGGTTGCAATGTTATATAAAATCAACAAAAGACAATTTGACAAAAATCTGCTGAAATCAGACTGGATGTATTACACTTTAGAATTGCATTGGGGGAATATTATTTCACTGTATAGCCTTTTTTTTAAACTAGGCAAGTCAGTTAAGAACAAATTCTTATTTTCAATGATGGCCTAGGAACAGTGGGTTAACTGCCTGTTCAGGGGCAGAACAACAGATTTGTACCTTGTCAGCTCGGGGATTTGAACTTGCAACCTTCCGGTTACTAGTCCAACGCTCTAACCACTAGACTGCCCCACCTATGGATTGTGGATCAATGACATGGGGTATCAGTCTACTCAGTGACACTCAGAGAACATTAGCATCATAGCCCTTATTTTAGGACTCTGAAACCATTGTGAATTGAGCCACATTTATTGTCAAAATATGTGTATTGAGCACTATTCCCGAGGAAAAACAATACTGTGTGGATGTTTTGGAGGATATTGGGAAAAATATATATATAGGGTATTGAGTAGACTGTTACCCCATTTCATTGATCCCCAATCCTTAGGTAAAGCTGTACAGTGCAATATGAATGTCAATACACACAGTAGGCTGACTGGGAAGGTGATTTCACACAGTCACAGTCTCGTGATAAAAGGTTACATGCTAATATTTGTGTAAACTCTTCACAGTTGTGTTATGTGGGTGTCACAGAGTAGACTGATAACCCATTTCATCGCTTCATATTCCAACCTTGTTTAACATTATCTAGTCTAAATTTGTCATGATTCCACCAATTGTAACCTTCTGCATCACTTTCAAAGAGGTACTTTTAGGCAAACTGAAAATTCCACTATTGTGGCTAGCTTCACAACACATAACCCGGTCAGGTCGAGCCTTGCTAGCCAGATGAAGCTAGCTGGCTGCTTATAACATTAGCTTTGGACAACAGGGTTAAGTAGCTGGCTAGCTATTTATTTTCATGAACTGAAGTTAAATTTCAATAGGCGAACAACAAGTGGCTACCTAGCTAATACTTACTCACAAGGATTCCTAAATCATTGCTAAGAATAGTGAAAATGACTGCAGTTTCTACTGGTCATTGTTTTCAGGCTGGTTGTATTGGTGCCAAGCTAAAGCTAGCTATCTACCTCAGAATTTGCTGTCAAACAAATAATGCTTTATTACAAACACGTTATTGTAAACACGCCGTTCGTGGCCGTTTGCTTGTTTGCAGATTTTTTTGTACAGCTTTGACAGTGCTACTGATAGTAGTGGTGGTGCTTGGCTTGCATGCGCAAATTCAGAACACACAACAACGAAAGGTTGCAAGTTCAAATCCCCGAGCTGAGAAGGTACAAAATCTGTTGTTCTGCCCCTGAACAGGCAGTTAACCTACTGTTCCTAGGCCGTCATTGAAAATAAGAATTTGTTCTTAACTGACTTGCCTAGTAAAATAAAGGTAAAATAAAAATAAAAATAAAATTCTGTAATAGAACTGTGTTATTTGACGTGTCAAATTAAAAGCTTATTTAAAACGTCAAATAGTGTTATTGTCAAATATTGTTATTTGACATGTATTTCTTTTGACACGCAAAGACCCAAACGGCGTGTCCTGAAGCTAATAGCAGTGATGCTATTACTGTGTAACTCTGGTAGGGCAACATGTGAACAATAGCGCACTTGGTAACGTTAGTGTGTACCGGTGCACTATCATTCACGAAAGCCAACATCACCCATGACAGAGCGGAACAGTGTCAATGAATTCCATTATCTTGGTGTTAATGGATTTCGCCTTTGAGTTGTGTCGCTGAAATTGTCTTAATCTTTCAAATGACTGCTCGACTTGACTGCTCAATCCACACAGCAGACATTGCGGGCTAGGTTAGGAATGCCGTGTTGCAGGTGTAGTGCCAAATTTTAGCGCCAAAATGTATCTAGGTTATATAGGTATGCACTTCAGCTTTGATATTGGTTTTTCACATCGGCGTTAACCTAGACATCGGGCCAATACCGATGTTTGCATTTTTAGCTAATATTGACCGATTCCGATATGTTCACCGATTATATTGTGCATCCCTAATTTTAGCCAGGTCACCCGTGCCTAACCTTAAGATTTCTGAGTTAATGCCTTAACTCTAACCTTAAAATGATGAGTTAATGCCTAAACTGAGAGATTGTAATAATGCTTACTGTATTTGTTGTACTTTTCACAAGGGTTGTGTACAAAACATTTTTTGGGGAAGTTTTTATTTTATTTAACTAGGCAAGTCAGTTAAGAACAAATTCTTATTTACAATGATGACCTAGGAACAGTGGGTTAACTGCCTTGTTCAGGGGCAGAACGACAGATTTGTGCCTTGTCAGCTCAGGGATTCAATCCTTTTGGTTACTGGCCCAACGCTCTAACCACAAGGTTACCTGCCTCCCCAGGTGCTCAAACTATAATAAGGAACCCCCGAAAAAAGAAATTCTGCATCCGCGGTCACAGACTCATTGAGTAATTATGACTATTTAGTTACATAAAAACAATAGATGGCCGCATCTTAATGGCTAAATAAATTACACATTTAATGATGGTGGGTTCAGAACAACAATGACAAAACTGTATACAGTGAACAGTTAGTTTTTTGTATACATTTTCTTCTGAAATATTGTAACAAAATATGCAAATGAGACCATATATATTGAGTGTAAAAAACATTAAAAACACCTTCTTAATGTTGAGTTGCATCTGGGCATGGACTCTACAAGGTGTTAAAAGCATTCCACAGGGATGCTGGCCCATGTTGACTCTAATGCTTTCCACAGTTGGGTCAAGTTGGCTGGATGTCCTTTGGGTGGTGGAACGTTCTTGATACACACGGGAAACTGTTGAGTGTGAAAAACCCAGCAGTTTTGCAGTTCTTGATACAAACCGGCACGCCTGGCACCTACTACCATACCCCATTCAAAGGCACTTCAATCTTTTCTCTTGCCCATTCACCCTCTGAATGGCACACATACACACTCCATGTATGGCTCCTGAGTGGCTCTGCGGTCTAAGGCACTGCATCTTAATACACGAGGCATCACTATAATCCCTGATTCAAATCCAGGCTGCATCATATCTGGCTGTGATTGGGAGTCTCATAGGGCGATGTACAATTGTCCCAGTGTTGCTAGGGTAGGCTGTCATTGTAAATACTTTTTTTTCTTAATAACTGACTTGCCTAGTTAAATAAAGGTTAAATAAAAATACATAAACAATACATGTCTCCACTGGCTTACAAATCCTTTAACCTGCCTCCTCCCCTTCATCTACACTGAGTGAAGTGGATTTAATAAGTGACATCAATAAGGGATCATTGCTTTCTTTCACCTGGATTCACCTTGTCAGTTTATGTCATGGAAAGAGCAGGTGTTCATAATGTTTTGTACAGTCAGTGTGTGTGTGTATATATATTGTTGTGTCTTTGGTTATGCTGGATTAAGTGACATGACATGCTATTCTATAAAATAATTTCTCTGTAATTCATAATACCTTATTCAGCTAATCAGTTGAACGTAATTAACTAGAAAGTCAGGGTACCACTAAAGAATGTTTATAGAGCTGTTAGCTTCCAAATAAACTCTTAAAGACTTAGTAATGTTTTACATCAATAGCAGTCAATATTTAATCGTCACCTTGTTTAGTCTCATCTGAAAGTTGTAAGTTCTTGGTTATCTTCACGAACCCTGTCTAACAAGTTGAATCAGCAATACAAAATGTGGTTTCATTATTTATTTACTAAATACCTAAATAATCACACAGAATTACATATACACAGAATGTATCATACATTGATTACAAATGATGTCATAAAGGAAAACGTCCCTAGCGGACGGAACAGATATGACAGCTGGTTACGCAGAGAAAGGGGGTGGGGATTTGAATGAAAGAGCGGGAAGAGGGAGAATCTATGTCTCTATCGGGCCGTAGGCAGCTATGCTATCGAAAATATAGTATCTTATGCATTCTAAATTACCGCCCATTTCAAAAACGAAAATGCAATAAATATTTACTCTGAGCTGCGCTTCGAACGATGGGTCGTAAGGGGAGGCCGGGTTGTCCTTTGAAGAATGTCTGATGGTAGAATGGATACTTGGTAGTACCGTCGTTTTGTGATAGAACAAATACTCTGTCCGTCCTCTCCTACTCCGCGTCTACAGTTGCTGCGCTAACGCGATGGCTAGGAAGTATCACTTCTTTAGTAAATAAGAGTTCAAAGTTCATACCAAGTTGCCATGCTAATATGCTCATGCTATATTCTGGCTGGTATAGTCAAAATTCATCCTTCCGGCGTGTAGGTCGTCAACTTCACATTGAAATTCAATGCTAATTTTGTTAGGTTCTCTAAGGTTAGCTTAGTTCTGTAGGTGGTTGTCCTTTCAACGTGGGGACCTCAAGTCCACAAGTCCTTGGAACAGGAAGTTACATTTTCATCAAGGGGCTTATATAGGATTGGGAGAGAGGGCCCTGTTTCATAGTTTACAACCACTGTCTGTTCACATGGGCGGGGCCACTGAGTTGGCAGAGTTTACTCTATAACAAACCGTTCTCTCATTAAGAAGCTAAAATACATTTAATCTTTTCACAAATAGTTTCATATTTAAACATTTAAATTGCACAACAATTCCATGTGAATCTGATAACTATAATGTGTAGACTTTCCAAGATACAGTTTATGTCATCCTATCATTAGTATTAATGTCTCAGATGACAACTGATCTGGCATCATATTCTTTAAGTACCAACACATATTTTCAGCTGGTTGGATTACCGAAATATGGTTCCTTTCCCCACCTTTTTGATGTTATATGTATATATACACATACACATACACACACAGTACCAGTCAAAGGTTTGGACACACATACTCATTCAAGGGTTTTTCTTTATTTTCACAATTCTTTTTACATTGTAGAATAATATTGAAGACATCAAAACTATGAAATAACACATGTGGAATAACCATGTAGTGACCAAAAAAGTGTTAAACAAATCAAAATATATTTTAGACTTTAGATTCTCCAAAGTAGCCACCCTTTGCCTTGATGATATCATTGCACACTCTTTGCATTCTCTCAACCAGCTTCATGAGGAATGCTTTTCCAACATTCTTGATGGAGTTCCCAAATATGCTGAGCACTAGTTGATTGCTGTTCTTTCACTCTGCGGTCCAACTCATACCAAACCATCTCAATTGGGTTGAGGTCGGGTGATTGTGGAGGCCAGGTCATCTGATGCAGCACTCCATCACTCTCCTTGGTCAAATAACCCTTACACAGCCGGGAGGTGTGTTTTGGGTCATTGTCCTGTTGAAAAACGAATGATAGTGACACTAAGCGCAAACCAGTTGGGATGGTGTATCGCTGCAGAATGCTGTGGTAGCCATACTGATTAAGTGTGCCTTGAATTCTAACAGTCTCACCAGCAAAGCACTCCCGCACCATCACACTTCCTCCTCCATGCTTCACTGTGGAAACCACACATGCAGAGATCATCATTCACCTACTCTGCGTCTCACAAAGACACGGCGGTTGGAACCAAAAATCTCAAATATGGACTCATCAGACCAAAGGACAGATTTCCACCGGTATAATGTCTATTGCTCATGTTTCTTGGCCTCAGCAAGGCATGGACTCTTCTTATTATTGGTGTCCATTAGTAGTGGTTTCCTTGCAACAATTCAACCATGAAGGCCTGATTCACACAGTCTCCTCTGAACAGTTGATGTTGAGATGTGTCTGTTTCTTGAACTCTGTGAAGCATTTATTTAGGCTGCAATCTGAGGTGCAGTTAACTCTAATGAACTTATCTTCTGCAGCAGAGGTAACTCTGGGTCCTCCTTTCCTGTGGCAGTCCTCATGAGAGCCAGTTTCATCATATCGCTTGATGGTTTATGCGACTGCACTTGAGGAAACTTTAAAACTTTTTGACATTTTCCCGGATTGACTGATCTTCATGTTTTAAGGTAATAAGGTAATGATGGACTGTCGTTTCTCTTTTGCTTTTTGAGATGTTCTTGCCATAATATGGACTTGGTATTTTACCAAATAGGGTTATCTTCTGTATACAACTGACTGGCTCAAACGCATTAAGAAGGAAAGAAATTCCACAAATTAACTTTTAACAAGGCACATCTATTGATTGAAATGCAGTCCAGGTGACTACCTCATGAAGCTGTCTGAGAGAATGCCAAGAGTGTGCAAAGCTGTCATCAAGGCAAAGGGTGGCTACTTTGAAGAATCTCAAATCTCAAATATATTTTGATTTGTTTAAACACTTTTTTTCTTGAATGAGTAGGTGTGTCCCAACTTTTGACTGGTACTGTATACTTTTTTATAGCCCAATACAAAGGGGAACTTTAGAGATGGAAGGGCAAAGGGGCATGTGCTCTGCATTGGTAGAGCCCTATCTGTGTATGTTCCTGCTTTGCACATTTCTTTTGCGTTATTAAATGTTGCTTTTTTTGCATGAGAGACCTGCAAAACCTACTCCATGTGTTGTCCCTGGTTCTAGGCAGGGTGTTTCCTGCAGGCGGTGGTCCAATACCAGCGTATTGTGTCGTGGCTCGAGATGGAGTTTGGTGTAGGGAAGGAACAGCAGCAGACGATCCAGAACTTCCTACTGGTCGCCCAGCTCAACCTGGCAATGTGCTACCTGAGGCTGAGAGAGTATGCACTGGTTGTGGAGAACTGCAACAAGGTACAATCTCAATGCATACCTGGCTGTACACATGGGATCCCCACACACATATACACGTATACCATATTCTGAAGCCGAACAGAGCATGCAGCTAGTGCCTGTGCATGGAATAGCATACAGTTGTGTGTCTCTTTAACTCTTTGATCTGGGTCAGTGGGGTTGTATACATATGTACATTTATATATACTGTATATATATATATATATATATATATGTACATTTATTTTCTTATATATATATATACTATATATACTATATGCACTATATATACTATATGCACTATATATACACTATATTTACAAAAATATGTCGACACTACTTGAAATTAGTGGATTCAGCTATTTCAGCCACACCTGTTGCTGACAGGTATATAAAATCGAGCACACAGCCATGTAGTCTCCATAGACAAACATTGGCAGTAGAATGGCCATACTGAAGAGCTCAGTGACTTTCAACATGGCACAATCATAGGATGCCAGTTTTTCAACAAGTCAGTTTGTAAAATGTCATCCTTGCTAGATGTAACGCTTCTCGTTGGTGGAAGGAGAGGAGGACCAAATTGCAGCGTGGTAAATGTTCGTAATATTTTAATTGAACAAACAGAACACTACACAAAATAATAACTAGAAGAGAAAACAAAACAGTTCTGCCAGGTTAACAGACACTAAACAGAAAACACCTAACACCTATCACCTATAACCACGGTGGAGGCTCTGGCGCGGGACGTGTCCCCCACTCCACCATGGTCTTGGCCCACTTTGGAGCGGCGACCCTCGCCGCCGACCTCGTACTGGGGACCCTAACAGCGGGCCCCAAATAGACGGGAGACTCCGGGCAGCGCCGGACAGGCGGGAGACTCTGGCAGCACCGGAGTGAAGGGCGAATCCGGCAGCGCTGTAGTGAAGGGCGACTCCGGCAGCACCGTAGTGAAGGGTGACTCCGGCAGCGGTGACTCCGGCAATCCGGGCAGCTCCGGCGGCTCCTGACTGACGGGCGGCTCCGGGAGCTCCTGACTGACGGGCGGCTCCGGCAGCTCCTGACTGACGGGCGGCTCCGGCAGCTCCTGACTGACGGACGGCTCCGGCAGCTCAGGACAGATGGGCTGCTCTGGCAGCTCAGGACAGACGGGCGGCTCTGGCAGCTCAGGACAGACGGGCGGCTCTGGCAGCTCAGGACAGACGGACGAACCTGGAGGGAAGAGACGGAGAGACGGCCTGGTACGTGGGGCTGCCATAGGACCCTCCAGGCTGGGGATACCTACAGTAGGCCTGGTGCATGGAGGAGGCCCCGGATGGACCTCTCCCTTAGGCTCAATGCCCACATTCACCCGGCACGGGCGGAGCGCAGGCATAGGATGCACTGCACCCTCCCAGCGCCCTGGAGACACAGCACGCAGAGCAGGCGCAGGATACCCTGGGCCGAGACGGCGTACCGGAGACCAGACATGCTGAGCCGGCAGAACACGCCCTGGCTGGATGCCCACACTCGCATGGCACTTGCGGGAGCTGGCCTATAGCGCACCGGGCTATGAGCGCATACTGGCGACACCGTGCGCTTGACCGCATAACACGGTGCCTGACCAGTACTACGCTTCCTCCGGTAAGCACGAGGAGTGGGCTCAGGTCTCCAGCCTGACTCCGCCACACTCCCCGTGTGCCCCTCCCCCAAACATTTTTGGGGCTGCCTCTCGTGCCTGTCACACTGCCATGCTGCCTCCTCATATCGCTGCCGCTCAGCTCTCGCTGCCTCCAGTTTTTCCTTGGGGTGGCGATATTCCCCAGTCTGTGCCCAGGGTCCCTTACCGTCGAAAATCTCCTCCCATGTCCATGAGTTCAGCGAACGCTGCTGCTCGATACCACGCTTCTTGGTCCTTGGTTGGTGGGTGATTCTGTAACGCTTCTCGTTGGTGGAAGGAGAGGAGGACCAAAATGCAGCGTGGTAAATGTTCATAATATTTTAATTGAACAAACAGAACACTACACAAAATAATAACGAAGAGAAAACTAAACAGTTCTGCCAGGTGAACAGACACTAAACAGAAAACAATCACCCACAACCAAAATGGGGAAAACAGGCTACCTAAGTATTATTCTCAATCAGAGACAATGATCGACAGCTGCCTCTGATTGAGAACCATACCAGGCCAAACACAGAAATACAACATAGAAAAAGAACACAGACTACCCACCCCAACTCACTCCCTAACCAAACTAACACAAAGACATAAAAAAAGGAATTAAGGTCAGAACGTGACACTATAGCTGTGCCGGTCAATTGTAAGTGATGTTATTGTGAAGTGGAGCAACAATGGCTCAGCTACGAAGTTGTTGGTCGAGGAGCAACAATGGCTCAGCTACGAAGTGGTAGGCTCACAGAACAGGACTGCCGAGTGCGGTAGCGCATATTGTGTAAAAAGTATCTGTACTCGGTTGCAACACTCACTACCGAGTTCCAAACTGCCTCTGGATGCAACTTCAGCAATATAACTGTTCGTCAGGAGCTTCATGAAATGGGTTTCCATGGCTGAGCAGCCGCACACAAGCCTAAGATCACCATGCATAATGTCAAGCGTCAGATGGAGTGGTGTAAAACTCACCCCCATTGGACTCTGGGGCAGTGGAAAAGTGTTCTCTGGAGTGACAGACAAATCTGGGTTTAGCGGATGCTAGGAGAATGCTACCTACCCCAATGCATAGTGCCAACTAAAGTTTGGTGGAGGAAGAATAATGGTCTGAGGCTGTTTTTCATGGTTCGGGCTAGACCCCTTAGTTCCAGTGAAGTGAAATCTTAACGGGAAGGCCCATTCATGTTTCAGCATGACAATGCCCCCATGCACAAAGCGAGGTCCATACATAAATGGTTTGTCTAGATTGGTGTGGAAGAACTTGACTGGCCTGCACAGAGCCCTGACCTCAACCCCATCGAACACCTTGGGGTTGAATTGGAACGCCGACTGATCAGTGCCCAACCTTACTAATGTTCTAGTGGCTGAATGGAAGCAAGTGGAAAGCCTTCCCAGAATAGTGGAAGCTGTTGTAGCAAGCAGCAAAGGGGGGACCAGCTCCATATTAATGTCCATAATTCTTGAATGAGACATTCGAGGAGGTGTCCACATACTTTTGTTCATGTAGTGTATGTACAGTGCCTTGCGAAAGTATTCGGCCCCCTTGAACTTTGCGACCTTTTGCCACATTTCAGGCTTCAAACATAAAGATATAAAACTGTATTTTTTTTGTGAAGAATCAACAACAAGTGGGACATAATCATGAAGTGGAATGACATTTATTGGATATTTCAAACTTTTTTAACAAATCAAAAATTGAAAGATTGGGCGTGCAAAATTATTCAGCCCCTTTACTTTCAGTGCAGCAAACTCTCTCCAGAAGTTCAGTGAGGATCTCTGAATGATCCAATGTTGACCTAAATGACTAATGATGATAAATACAATCCACCTGTGTGTAATCAAGTCTCCGTATAAATGCACCTGCACTGTGATAGTCTCAGAGGTCCGTTAAAAGCGCAGAGAGCATCATGAAGAACAAGGAACACACCAGCCAGGTCCAAGATACTGTTGTGAAGAAGTTTAAAGCCGGATTTGGATACAAAAAGATTTCCCAAGCTTTAAACATCCAAAGGAGCACTGTGCAAGCGATAATATTGAAATGGAAGGAGTATCAGACCACTGCAAATCTACCAAGACCTGGCCGTCCCTCTAAACTTTCAGCTCATACAAGGAGAAGACTGATCAGAGATGCAGCCAAGAGGCCCATGATCACTCTGGATGAACTGCAGAGATCTACAGCTGAGGTGGGAGACTCTGTCCATAGGACAACAATCAGTCATATATTGCACAAATCTGGCATTTATGGAAGAGTGGCAAGAAGAAAGCCATTTCTTAAAGATATCCATAAAAAGTGTTTGCCACAAGCCACCTGGGAGACACACCAAACATGTGGAAGAAGGTGCTCTGGTCAGATGAAACCAAAATTGAACTTTTTGGCAACAATGCAAAACGTTATGTTTGGCGTAAAAGCAACACAGCTCATCACCCTGAACACACCATCCCCACTGTCAAACATGGTGGTGGCAGCATCATGGTTTGGGCCTGCTTTTCTTCAGCATGGACAGGGAAGATGGTTAAAATTGATGGGAAGATGGATGGAGCCAAATACAGGACCATTCTGGAAGAAAACCTGATGGAGTCTGCAAAAGACCTGAGACTGGGACGGAGATTTGTCTTCCAACAAGACAATGATCCAAAACATAAAGCAAAATCTACAATGGAATGGTTCAAAAATAAACATATCCAGGTGTTAGAATGGCCAAGTCAAAGTCCAGACCTGAATCCAATCGAGAATCTGTGGAAAGAACTGAAAACTGCTGTTCACAAATGCTCTCCATCCAACCTCACTGAGCTTGAGATGTTTTGCAAGGAGGAATGGGGAAACATGTCAGTCTCTCGATGTGCAAAACTGATAGAGACATACCCCAAGCGACTTACAGCTGTAATCGCAGCAACAGGTGGCGCTACAAAGTATTAACTTAAGGGGGCTGAATAATTTTGCACGCCCAATTTTTCAGTTTTTGATTTGTTAAAAAGGTTTGAAATATCCAATAAATGTCGTTCCACTTCATGATTGTGTCCCACTTGTTGTTGATTCTTCACAAAAAAATACAGTTTTATATCTTTATGTTTGAAGCCTGAAATGTGGCAAAAGGTCGCAAAGTTCAAAGGGGCCGAATACTTTCGCAAGGCACTGTATTAATCTGTTTAGCAAGCGTTCAAAAAATAATCACACAATTTCAACCATTCTGTTATTATTTTTTTTTACAGCTTTATATACTAATAATTTGCTTTTTTTTTTTTTTAAAGCCCTTTATAAATCCCTGTAGGTATACCTTAATGTAAAATGTTACCAATTTAGTTGTGTGTCTGTGTGTATCTCGCAGGTGATCGAATTGGATGGGAAGAATGAGAAGGCTCTGTACCGGCGTGGGGAGGCTCGTCTCTTCCGTAATGAGTTCAGCCTGGCCATGTCTGACTTTAAACTGGTGCTGCAGGTCAACCCTTCCAACCGGGCGGCACACGGTCAAGTCTCTATCTGTCAATGCAAAATCCGGGAACACCATGAAAGGGACAAGAAGATCTATGCCAACATGTTCCAGAAGTTTGCTGAACATGACGTCAAGGTCTGTAACAACATCTTTCACAGTCTGGATGGGCTGCATCCCAAACTACAACTTATTCCCTATATCGTGCACTGCTTTTGAACAGAGCGCAATCAGCCCTGGTCAAAAGTTGTGCACTATATTGGGAATAGGGTAGCATTTGGGACGCAATATGGATGTGTAATTAGTTTTACAATCTGACCTTGTTCACTGTTTGAGTAATTTGATACATGTGATATGAGATGTTTATCTATTTCAATAATCTGTGCTGTGCTGCTGACTGACTGTGGTCCATCGTTCATGGTTTAGAGCAGTGGTTCTCAACTGTGTTTTTAGTTTCATCCCAGTTTTTTTTACAATCTCATTGTTGTTTTATATGACAAGGGAACACATTTCCCACATCTTGCATTATTAATTATTCCATATTGATCATGTTTTTCATGACAAATGTTGGCAAGCTTACTGGTTTGACCACACAATTAACGAAATCCAATAGCGCTGCTATTGAAATCTCTGTGATTCAAGAAAAATAGTTTAGATCAAATGATAGGTCCATTATCATTTCTACACACTTCCTATCTGGGTTTAGTCGTTTATTTTCAGACTGGAGTATTTATTTCATGAGGGGGAAAAAAAAATCCAGATTTTTTTGACAATTAAAAGTTATTGTTTTTTACTCAGAAACGCTAATTTGGGTTGTGACCCACCAGTAGAGAATCGCTGGTTTAGAGTTTCATGTTTAGTGGTAGTAGGCTGACATCTAGTGGTAGTACTGAACTTTTGTTCTCTGTTTATAATATATGTTTTTCCTTTATTTTACTAGGCAAGTCAGTTAAGAACAAATTCTTATTTTCAATGACGGCCTAGGAACAGTGGGTTAACTGCCTGTTCAGGGGCAGAACGACCGATTTTGTACCTTGTCAGCTCGGGGATTTGAACTTGCAACCTTTCAGTTACTAGTCCAATGCTCTAACCACTAGGCTAATGACAGGGTAGCCTATGCCTATGCCATTTTTCAGATGCTTTTATCGAAAGGACTCATGCCCAAGTGTATGAGTGGTTGTCTGAATCAAACCCACTATCCTGCCGTTGTAAGAGCCATGCTCTTACAAACTGAGCTACAGAGGACCACTCTTTACCACTCGATGCTTCCTTTTTACTCCATGATCTATTGTAATAAATATTATACTCGTTAATATTGCAAAACAAAATGTATAAAAAGTGATTTATTTTTGCACAATGGAAGACATCTAAACATTTAAAAGTCCCTCTCCTTTGTATTTGTGTGCTCAACAGGCAGGGAAGGGGAAGAGGAGGTGGGGGGAGGACAGTGGAGTGATGAACGAGAACCATCAAGTGGCAATTAAGAGACGCCGCAGGAGTCAGGACCACGGCCAGGACTGTCCTTGATGCTCCCGAGGAGGCTAGGGGGGGGGCAGGTCTCCCCTCGCTACGCACACAGAGGCAGGAACCAGACGGGGCCAGACCACACCCCTCCACCCTGACCTCATCATCCCCTACCTACCCCCCACCATATGTGCTGTCCCCTGCACGACAGACAGGGGGCGCGAGTGAGTGGGGAAGGCTGCAGGCCAAACAGCATTCCTTCTTTCAGTCCATAACATGGAATCCAGTCCAGGTCTAGTCCTGAACCTCTTGCGTTGCACAATGCCTCCAAATGCACACCTCAACTTAACTCAAACCCACAGTCTGCATTCTGATGGTGATAATCAAATATAATTTTGCCATGGCATTTTCTCATTTGGCACAATACAGATGAGCAACAGGTATCATTCTATTTTGGTAGCTTCAGTCTATTGGTTGAGTTGGCTGGGGTTGCCTTGCACCTTGTGCTTAGTCACAATTGTAATCCTCAATATACATAATTTGGCAATGTGGAAGTGGAGACACAGACAAAACAGCTGGCGTCATCGTCACTTAATTGTCATAACACCCACAGTCCCAGAAGACTACTTATGTTAAGACAATGAGTCATACAGTTTATTTGCAGTGATTAAAGAACCCCCCCCCCACTCTTTACTCTTGAACATGGAGAATTAACAAGTACAGGCTCATCCCAGATAGACCCTTGCATGGTACAGATGCTACATACTGTTCTGTGTGTGCTACTCTCGTTGACTGCCCAAATCAATGTCCAATAATGAAGCTTTAAGTCTCAGCTTTCCAAGCTGCTGTCCAGTCCTCTCTGACTTCAACCTTGCATTCTCTCCTGGACAAATTCTTTTTTCACAGTACACTGTTTGAATTTAAATTATGTGACTGATAATATCTAGGGCAGGTTTTTATTTAGACAGGGAGTCATGCTGGGACCAAGGTCTCCCGTAATTACCAAAAAGGTTCTAGTCTCGTAGTTCTCTTCCTCCTCAGTCCTGGAATGGGTGGCTGTACTGTCTGACTTGTCTTATTTCCTTTTAATAAAAGAGTGTTAAATTATGGACAAGGATGCACCTCGATCTTCAGCTAAGATTGTAAAATCACCGATGTTGTCTTTTAATGAACAATAACACTCAATGACGCCTTGGATAAAATCTGGGCTTTCGTTTTTTTTGCATTCATTGGACATCTGCCCTTGGTTGTCTTAATGATTTTATAATTGTTAAACAAAATAAGGGAGGCTTATGCTCTCAATATAAAAAGAAGCCATTGACTCCTTGTGTGTGTATGCTTTTTTTATTGAAACGTATCTGTTTAACTTAAAATGTATCTCTGTGCCCAACACTATTTATTGGGGGGTAGTTACCTTAACCCACAGTAATGCCACAAGGTTAGGATTTAAGTGTAGTGTTGCCAGGACTAGATATCACAGCATTTAAACCTTATCAAGAGTTTCTATGTTAATAACATCCATAATATTTGTTCACCAATGCTCTGGATACAAATGACCTGCTTCTATTCATACTGACCCAACTATGAATGCTTGCCTACGGAGCTGTGAGGGGAACGGCACCTCAGTACCTCCAGGCTCTGATCAGGCCCTACACCCAAACAAGGGCACTGCGTTCATCCACCTCTGGCCTGCTCGCCTCCCTACCACTGAGGAAGTACAGTTCCCGCTCAGCCCAGTCAAAACTGTTCGCTGCTCTGGCCCCCCAATGGTGGAACAAACTCCCTCACGACGCCAGGACAGCGGAGTCAATCACCACCTTCCGGAGACACCTGAAACCCCACCTCTTTAAGGAATACCTAGGATAGGATAAAGTAATCCTTCTCACCCCCCTTAAAAGATTTAGATGCACTATTGTAAAGTGGCTGTTCCACTGGATGTCATAAGGTGAATGCACCAATTTGTAAGTCGCTCTGGATAAGAGCGTCTGCTAAATGACTTAAATGTAAATGTTAAATGTTATTGGACTACACTGAGCGTTAGACATAAGAGTCTTACAATGCACCACATACTGTACATAATCCGTTGTAAGTGTTATAAACATGACACAGATGGTATTGAATTAGATTTTTTTATTGAACCTTTATTTAACTAGACAAGTCAGTTGAGAACAAATTCTTCTTTACAATGACGGCCTACCCCGGACAACGCTGGGCCAAATGTGCGCCACCCTATGGGACTCCCAATCACGGCTGGATGTGATACAGCCTTGAATCTATGTTCCAACAAATTAATACAGGGATACTTTGGGATTTTGGCCATTTATCTACTTCCCTAGAGTCAGATAAACTCATGGATACAATTTTTATGTCTCTGTGTGCAGTTAGAAGGAAGTTGCTAACTAGCGCTAGTGCAATTGATTATTAGCATTAGTCAGTACGCTAACACTAGTTAGCACTGGCTTGCGAAACTAGCTCTATCTTCCTTCATACTGGTCACAGAGAGATACAAATGGTATCCATGAGTTCATGACTCTGGGAACAAGATAAATAGCCTTACTGCCAAAATCCCAAAGTATCCCTTTAAGTATTCACTCTGTCTCTGGTAAATGTGCAAATGCAGTCAATAGAGATTACATGTTTAGTTTACATTGGCCTGCCCAACCCCAACTGGACTTTTAGTGATGCATATTCTTTATCTACCATGGCACATTAGTGAAACAAGTGACTGGATCTCCATGGTGATTTTCAGTCAGAGGATCATGATGATGTCCTATGTGTAAACATAAAATAGACCTCCTGCATTTAAAGACTTGAAAAGGAACAAAGGAAACCCCGGTCATAAAGCCCCAATATCAAATTGCTGTAAACGTAACTTGAAATAGTTATTTCGTACCCTCATTTCAACAAAATGCTGTATGATTAGTAATATCATTATTTTAAACAATAAAACGTTAAAAATGATATTACTATATTGCTTGAGGTGTCAAACAAGGGGAAGTTGTAGTTGCGCTCATATACTCAGGCAATACGTCTCAGCTCTTTTCTCTTCTTGCCTGAAATATCAAATACAGAAAGGGGGCATTGACATTTGACACATGAATGCAGTAGGAAATAGTATAAAATACAACTTCTCACTCATAACAGGCACACTCTCACTGAAAGTCTCTAACAGAGTGATCTCATTTTTCCGTATAGGCATGTTGTACAACCTGATAACTGGCACACTTTAAATAGACATTCTGTCTTACCTTACAACAACAAACTTGTCAATTTCATATTTGAATTGGGTCACACTTTATTTGGATTGTCCATCTGTAGATGCTCTACAGACAGAATGACCATCTGTCGAAAAGCAATTGCTTGCTACGGTTAGGTATAGAATAAGAGTAAAGGTTAAGTTTAGGCTTAGAGCTAGGTTTAGTATAAGGGTTAAGTTCAGTGTTAGGAAAGTAAGGGTTAGGAGATGGTTGAAATGTTGCTGATGGTCTATAGAGCATCTACAGATGAACTATCCAAATAAAGTGTTACCTTAAATGCAAGGAGCACACAAATATCAGACTTATTCTGTTGTTCTTTATTTACTGTAATGCAATAGCGTGGGGGCAATGAGGGAACCTTTCAAATACTTGTTCATGGTAAGGTGACTTTGGCATGTCTTGGCAGTCTCTATGGAATGGCTACTCTTTCAAATGTCTAATCAATATTAAGAAAGATAGGATATAATGAGCCAGTTTCCCAGACACAGATATAGCCGAACCTAAAAAGGCATTTTCAATGGAGATTCTGGGAAACCGAACATAACTTGTTATGTGAATTCATAAGTTACCATTCAACTTTTTTTCTTGAAACACTTGAAACCCTTAATGACCTCATCTTTAAACTCAGTGGTTAGAACCAGAGCCTTTTACAAGTCTGTCTAACATCTCTGTTGGAACTAGTATTACAAAGTGTAGAATAAAAGAAGGGAAGCGCTGCTAATGTACACAGTAGTAGGTCTTTGTAGATAGAAGGTGCTCTTTGGTAAAAGGGGTAAATTGGTCATCAAAAAGCAAGGAGGACTAAGGCACTCTTCATGTAATTCAAATGCCTTTATTTGTATGGCATGTTCAGTGGAACAAAGATTTAAAAACTGACTCCTTTTCAAGAGTATAACTACTTTGTATTTTCTAATAGTTCTAACCTTAATATGCATTTTGATAAAATATCTATTTCACTTTTGAATGTATATGGCTGTTTACTAGGTGTTGTCCAATAACTAAATAACTTTAGTCTATTAACTAAACCACTTCCTCTTCAATCAGGGTGATTGGAACATGGTTTGTGCAAAAGTACACATTGTATCTTTGTACTCCCTGACGAAGGCCATGCTGCTTAAAACGTGTCTGTTGAAAAACTTTGTTCCATTCAACATACCATACAAACAAAGGCATTTCATTATATGAAGAGTGCCTTGGTCATCCTTGCTTTTTGATAGCATTACAATTTGCTGAAGCACACCAGATGGTAGCCTGACACAAGGTTATGTGGAGTGACACAACCAATCACTCCACCATAATGTCAAATACTAATGGAATAAGCAGCTGGGGATTTGTGTAAAATGATCATGAGAAAAACAATAATATGCCCACATCTTGAAACACTTATCACCCTAACCTGCTACAATGAGGGTTGTTAAGGTATCTATGAACAAACAAACCCCACCAACTATCATCAGAGGGATAGTAGAGCTAGAGCTCCCACCTCATTGGTCAGCAATCATCAGATCCTTTTGCACACTGTAATACAACCCATAATACTTCATTAAAGGATGAATATAGATATTGTACAAACAACCATCTAAAGCTTAATGTATTCATTTTCATATCAGGCTAAATTCACCTCAGACACAAATTCAGGTGCAGCTGTGCTCTGTGTTGGTATAGTTACTGGTAACTGCTGTTATTTACCGTTTTGTTCAGTAACTAATAGAAGGGCATTATTCCTGCATCATTTTTCAGCCCGGCTATAGAACACAGTCTGTCTATACCCTCTGGGAAAAATGTATTGAAAGCCCCTGGAATGAGAGTATGTGTCTGTTCAATTACCTCAGAATAGGAGTGCTGATCTAGGATCAGTTTCAGATGACTCAGATGATATTTCTGTAGCTAATTACACTTTTAATTTACAGTAGTGAAAAAATAAAATGGGTGAAAAATGTACATATAAACCATGGCACTAGGTTTAATGAATGTATTGATATTGGCAAAAAAATGATATCACAGTACTGTAGAGTGTTTCTACTCTATTCATAAGCCTTTGTGTCTACATACACTGATGATTCAATATTATACACGTCAGGAACAGCAGTGAAATCACTGCAACCCTAAACAGAGTTGCGGTCAGTTTTGGAATGAGTGGCTTGTAATAAACTAGTCCTAAGCATATCTAAAATGTATAACATTGTATTATGTAAAAATCATTCCCTAAGTTATAGACCTCAGCTGAATCTGGTAATGAATGATGTGGATGTTGAGTGAATTGAGAAGACTAAACTTCTTGGTGTAAATTGTCATGGATGTTCAAGGCATAGATTAAATTGTTGTAAAGATGGGGAGAGATCTGTCTGTGATAAAGAGATGCTTAGCACAGCTCTTAGGCATACTAATATGTACTGATGTGTGGGTAATTGTCAGTAATATGTGTAACTGTCAAGTAGGACCTTTTTTTGGTTCTATTATTTTAATTTGAAATTTGTGCTGTTTAGTCCTTGAGCGGTTCTTGTCTATTGATGTTCTGTATTATGTCATGTTTTATGTGGACCTCAGGAAGCGTAGATGCTGCTTCAGCAACAGCTAATGGGGTTCCAAATAAAATACAAATTATTACTATACACTCAGTTGCCAGATCATGAAGTGCTTTGAGAGGCTAGTCAAGGATCATATCACCTCCACCTTACCTGTCACCCTAGACCCACTTCAATTGGCTTACATCCCCAATAGGTCCACAAACGATGCAATCGTCAAAACACTGCCCTATCCCATCTGAACAAGAAGAATACCTATGTAAGAATAATGTTAATTGAATATAGCTCAGTATTCAACACCATAGTACCCTACAAGCTCTACAGGTCCTGGGTCTCAACCCCGCCCTGTGCAATTGGGTCCTGGACTTCCTGACGGGCCGTCCCCTGGTGGTGAAGGTAGGTAACAACATCAACCCCCTCCAGTAATCCCTGTACACCCATGACTGCGTGGCCATGCACGCCTCCAACTCGATCATCAAGTTTGCAGATAACACAACAGTAGTAGGCTTGATTACCAACAATGAGACAGCCTACAGGGAGGAGGTGAGGGCACTCGGAGTGTGTTGTCAGCAAAACAACCTCTCAAGTCAAAGCAAAGGAGATGATCGTGGACTTCAGGAAACAGCAGAGGGAGCACCCCCCTATCCTATCGACAGGACAGCATCAAATCAAATGTATTTGTCACATACACATGGTTAGCAGATGTTAATGCAAGTGCAGCGAAATGCTTGTGCTTCTAGTTCCGACCATGCAGTAATATCTAACAAGCAATATAACCTAACAATTTCACAACTACCTTTACACTTGTGTGTATTAGGAATGAATACGAATATGTACATAAACATATATGACTGAGTGATGCCTGAACGGCATAGGCAAGATGCAGCAGATGGAAAAGAGTATATACATATGAGATGAGTAATGTAGGGTATGAAAACATATAAAGTGGCATTGTTTAAAGTGGCTAGTGATACATTTAATTACATCAAGATGGCAAGATGCAGTAGATGGTATAGCGTACAGTATATTCATATGAGATGAGTAATGTAGGGTATGTAAGCATTATATAAAGTGGCTGGTGATAAATGGATTACATACATTTTTCCATTATTAAAGTGGCTGGAGTTGAGTCAGTATGTTGGCAGCAGCCACTCAATGTTAGTGGTGGCTGTTTAACAGTCTGATGGCCTTGAGATAGAAGCTGTTTTTCAGTCTCTCGGTCCCAGCTTTGATGCACCTGTACTGACCTCGCCTTCTGGATGATAGCGGGGTGAACAGGCAGTGGTTCGGGTGGTTGATGTCCTTGATAATCTTTATGGCCTTCCTGTAACAACGGGTTGTGTAGGTGTCCTGGAGGGCAGGTAGTTTGCCCCCGGTGATGCGTTGTGCAGTCCTCACTACCCTCTGGAGAGCCTTATGGTTGAGGGCGGAGCAGTTGCCGTACCAGGCGGTGATACAGCCCGCCAGGATGCTCTCGATTGTGCATCTGTAGAAGTTTGTGAGTGCTTTTGGTGACAAGCCACATTGCTTTTGGTGACAAGCCAAATTTCTCAGCCTCCTGAGGTTGAATAGGCGCTGCTGCGCCTTCTTCACGACGCTGTCAGTGTGAGTGGACCAATTCAGTTTGTCTGTGATGTGTATGCCGAGGAACTTAAAACTAGCTACCCTCACCACTACTGTTCCATCGATGTGGATAGGGGGTGTTCCCTCTGCTGTTTCCTGAAGTCCACAATCATCTCCTTAGTTTTGTTGACGTTGAGTGTGAGGTTATTTTCCTGACACCACACTCCGAGGGCCCTCACCTCCTCCCTGTAGGCCGTCTCGTCGTTGTTGGTAATCAAGCCTACCACTGTTGTGTCGTCCGCAAACTTGATGATTGAGTTGGAGGAGTGCGTGGCCACGCAGTCGTGGGTGAACAGGGAGTACAGGAGAGGGCTCAGAACGCACCCTTGTGGGCCCCCCTGTGTTGAGTATCAGCGGGGAGGAGATGTTGTTGCCTACCCTCACCACCTGGGGGCGGCCCGTCAGGAAGTCCAGTACCCAGTTGCACAGGCGGGGTCGAGACCCAGGGTCTCGAGCTTGATGACGAGCTTGGAGGGTACTATGGTGTTGAATGCCGAGCTGTAGTCGATGAACAGCATTCTCACATAGATATTCCTCTTGTCCAGGTGGGTTAGGGCAGTGTGCAGTGTGGTTGAGATTGCATCGTCTGTGGACCTATTTGGGCGGTAAGCAAATTGGAGTGGGTCTAGGGTGTCTCTCAAAGCACTTCATGATGACGGAAGTGAGTGCTACGGGGCGGTAGTCGTTTAGCTCAGTTACCTTAGCTTTCTTGGGAACAGGAACAATGGTGGCCCTCTTGAAGCATGTGGGAACAGCAGACTGGTATAGGGATTGATTGAATATGTCCGTAAACACACCGGCCAGCTGGTCTGCGCATGCTCTGAGGGCGCGGCTGGGGATGCCGTCTGGGCCTGCAGCCTTGCGAGGGTTAACACGTTTAAATGTCTTACTCACCTCGGCTGCAGTGAAGGAGAGACCGCATGTTTTCGTTGCAGGCCGTGTCAGTGGCACTGTATTGTCCTCAAAGCGGGCAAAAAAGTTATTTAGTCTGCCTGGGAGCAAGACATCCTGGTCCGTGACTTGGGAACAGGAACAATGCTGACCCTCTTGAAGCATGTGGGAACAGCAGACTGGGATAGGGATTGATTGAATATGTCCGTAAACACACCAGCCAGCTGGTCTGCGCATGCTCTGAGGACACAGCTGGGAATGCCGTCTGGGCCTGCAGCCTTGTGAGGGTTAACACGTTTAAATGTTTTACTCACGTTGGCTACAGTGAAGGAGAGCCCACAGGTTTTGGTAGCGGGTCAGTGTCAGTGGAACTGTATTATCCTCAAAGCAAGCAAAAAAGTTGTTTCATCTGTCTGGTAACAAGGCATCGTGGTCCGCGACGGAGCTGGTTTTTCTTTGGTAGTCCGTGATTGACTGTAGACCCTGCCACATACCCCTCTCCCGTTGAATTGAGACTCCACTTTGTCTCTATACTGACGCTTAGCTTGTTTGATTGCCTTGCGGAGGGAATAGCTACACTGTTTATATTCGGTCATGTTTCCAAGCTCCTTGCCCTGGTTAAAAGCTGTGGTTTGTGCTTTCATTTTTGTGCGAATGTTGCCATCAATCCACGGTTTCTGGTTGGGGAATGTTTTAATAGACAATGCACTTGCTAATAAACTCGCTCACCGAATCAGAGTATTCGTCAATGTTGTTGTTCGTCGCAATGCGGAACCTATCCCAGTCCACGTGATCAAAGCAATCTTGAAGCGTGGAATCCGATTGGTTGGACCAGCGTTGAACAGACCAGAGCGCGGGTGCTTCCTGTTTTAGTTTCTGTCTATAGGCTGGGAGCAACAAAATGGAGTCGTGGTCAGCTTTTCCGAAGGGAGGGCGGGGAGGGCCTTATATGCGTCACGGAAGTTAGAATAACAGTGATCTAGGGTTTTGCCAGCCCTGGAAGCACAATCGATATTCTGATATCTGATATATGAGCCTTGTTTTCAAATTAGCCTTGTTAAAATCCACAGCTGCAATGAATGCAGCCTCGGGATATGCGTTTTCCAGTTTACATAGAATCGAATGAAGTTCTTTCAGGGCCGTCGATGTGTCTGCTTGGGGGGGAATAAACACGACTGTGATTATGATCGAAGAGAATTCTCTTGGTAGATAATGCGGTCGGCATTTGATTGTGAGGAATTCTAAGTCAGGTGTACAAAAGGAATTGAGTTCCTGTATGTTGTTATCACACCACATCTCGTTAATCATAAGGCATACACCCCCGCCCTTCTTACCAGAAACCAGGATGGTGGCTGTACCGACTCAGATGGCGTGTCTCGAGTGAACCATGTTTCCATGAAACAAAGAACGTTAGTCTCCGATGTCTCTCTGGAATGCTACCCTTGCTCGAATTTCGTCTACCTTGTTGTCAAGAGACTGGACATGTAACGACGTTCGTCTGTTGAAAGAGGATTGGACCAAAATGCGGCGTGGTGGTTACTCATGATCTTTAATGAAAATATGTACGATACATGAAATAACTTAAATACAAAACAAACAAAATGTGAAAACCTATACAGCCTATCTTGTGATGACAAACACAGAGATAGGAACAATCACCCACGAAACACGCAGTGAAACCTAGGCTACCTAAATATGGTTCCCAATCAGAGACAACGAGTATCACCTGACTCTGATTGAGAACCGCCTCAGGCAGCCAAGCCTATGCTAGACACCCCTACTCAGCCGCAATCCCAATGCCTACTAAAACCCCAATATGAAACACAACAAAATAAACCCATGTCACACCCTGGCCTGACCAAATAAATAACGAAAACAAAAAATACTAAGACCAAGGCGTGACAGGACATTGGCGAGTAGTATGCTCGGGAGCGGTGCGCCGGACTCCGGGCCGCACACCTAAACCCATAGGGGAGGGTCCGGGTGGGCGTCTGTCCACGGTGGCGGCTCCGGCTCGGGACGTGGATCCCACTCCAACCAAGTCTTAGTCCCTCTGTCCCGCGTCCTTTGATTGGCAACCCTCACCGCCGGCCTAGGCCTAATAACCCTCACCAAGGTCCCCGCTGGACTGAGGGGCAGCTCGGGACTGAGGGGAAGCTCGGGACTGAGGGGAAGCTCGGGACTGAGAGGAAGCTCAGGCAGGTAGTTGGCTCTGGCAGATCCTGGCTGGCTGGCGGATCTGGAAGAGTCTGGTTGACTGGCAGATCTGGAAGAGTCTGGTTGACTGGCAGATCTGGAAGAGTCTGGCTGACTGGCAGATCTGGAAGAGTCTGGCTGACTGGCAGATCTGGAAGATCATGGCTGACTGGCAGATCTGGAAGATCATGGCTGACTGGCAGATCTGGAAGTCTGGCTGACTGGCAGATCTGGAAGATCATGGCTGACTGGCAGATCCTGGCTGACTGGCGGATCCTGGCTGACTGGTGGATCCTGGCTGACTGGCGGATCCTGTCTGCTCTGGCTGCTCCATGCAGACTGGCAGCTCTGGCTGCTCTATGCAGACTGGCAGCTCTGGCTGCTCCATGCAAACTGGCAGCTCTGGTTGCTCCATGCAGACTGACAGCTCAGGCTGCTCCATGCAGACTAGCAGCTCTATGCAGACTGGCAGCTCTGGCTGCTCCATGCAGACTGGCAGCTCAGGCTGCTCCATGCAGGCTGGCAGCTCAGGCTGCGCTGAACAGGCAGGAGACTTCAGCAGCGCTGTAGAGGAGGAAGGCTCTGGCAGCGCTGAACATGCAGGAGACTCCGGCAGCGCAGGAGAGGAGGAAAGCTCTGGCTGCGCTAAACAGGCGGGAGACTCCGGCAGTACAGGAGAGGAGGAAAGCGCTGGCTGCGCTAAACAGGCGGGAGACTCCGGCAGCACAGGAGAGGAGGAAAGCTCTGGCTGCGCTAAACATGCGAGGCGCACTGAAGGCCTGGTGCGTGGGGCTGGAACTGGTGGTACTGGACCGAGGACACGCACAGGAAGCCTGGTGCGGGGAGCTGCCACCGGAGGACTGGTGTGTGGAGGTGGCACTGGATAGACTGGACTGTGCAGGCGCACTGGAGCTCTTGAGCACCAAGCCTGCCCAACCTTGCCTGGCTCGATGCCCACTCTAGCCCGGCCAATACGAAGAGCTGGTATGTACTGCACCGGCCTATGCACCCGCACTGGAGACACTGTGCGCTCCATAGCATAACACGGTGCCTGCCCGGTGTCTTTAGCCCCCCGGTAAGCACAGGAAGTTTGCGCAGGTCTCCTACCTGGCGTAGCCATACTCCCTGTGAGCCACCCCTCAATACTTTTTTGGGGCCGACTCTCAGGCTTCCATCCGCGTCGCAGTGCTGCCTCTTCATACCAGCGCCTCTCCGCTTTCGCCGCCTCCAGTTCTTCTTTGGGGTGTCGATATTCACCAGGCTGTGCCCAGAGTCCCTTTCCGTCCAATATCTCCTCCCAAGTCCAGAAGTCCTGTGATCGCTGCTCCTCACGATAAACAGGGGGAGTTGGCTCAGGTCTGAACCCTGACTCTGCCACACTCTCCCTGAGCCCCCCCCCCAATACATTTTTGGGGCTGACTTTCGGGTTTCCTTGCCAACAGTGTTCCCTCGTAACGTTGGCTCCTCTCTCCGGCTGCCTCTGCTCTCCTAAGTGCCTCCACCTGTTCCCATGGGAGCGATCTCTTCCAGCCAGTATCTCCTCCAGCCAGTATCTCCTCCCAAGTGTAACAACCCTTGCCATCCAAAACGTCTTCCCATGTCCATTCCTCCTTTCGCTGCTTCTGCTGTCGCTGCCTGTCACAACGCTGCTCAGTCCGGGTGTGGTGGGTGATTCTGTAACGACGTTTGTCTGTTGAAAGAGGAGCGGACCAAAATGCGGTGTGGTGGTTACTCATGATCTTTAATTAAAATATGTACGATACATGAAATAACTTAAATACAAAACAACAAATGAAACGTGAAAACCTATACAGCCTATCTTGTGATGACAAACACAGAGACAGGAACAATCACCCACGAAACACACAGTGAAACTTAGGCTACCTAAATATGGTTCCCAATCAGAGACAACGAGAATCACCTGACTGATTGAGAACCGCCTCAGGCAGCCAAGCCTATGCTAGACACCCCTACTCAGCCGCAATCCCAATGCCTACTAAAACCCCAATACGAAACACAACAAAATAAACCCATGTCACACCCTGGCCTGACCAAATAAATAACGAAAACACAAAATACTAAGACCAAGGCGTGACAGGACATTGGCGAGTAATATGCTCGGGAGCGGTGCGCGATGTGCCTGTCTATGGAGCCTGACCAGAAGACCGCTCCGTCTGCCCCTTCTATGGCGCCGTTGTTTTGGGTCGCCGGCTGGGATCCAATCCATTGTCCTGGGTGGTAGGTCAAACAGAGGATCCGCTTCGGGAAAGTCGTATTCCTGGTCGTAATGTTGGTGAGTTGACGTTGCTCTTATATCCAATAGTTCCTCCCGACTGTATGTAATAAA